>NC_044502.1:35052521-35352521 GCF_902362185.1 Chanos chanos
ATGTAATGGCTTTTTTTTTTACTCTCTCTCTCCCTCTTTCTCACGCTTTCTCTGTCATAACCTAACATTTATAAACCAGCAACCAGCAGGGACAAATTAGCCAATCACCCTTTCTTGTCCAACACACCTTTGAAGCGGAGCAGTGTTTGATTGGCTGACATACTGACACAATGACATACTCCCAGTCTGTTGCTAAACTTGACCATAAACAGCCTTGTATAAAAGTCAAGCTATAATGCTTAGCTACTCTACATGTCTCTTAGAATGCTTAGCAGTGTGCAATGAACAGAGCAAAGCAAGTGTCAAAGGCACAGGTTTACCCTTTTCAAACAGCTTTTTATATATGTAATGAGCATAAAATAAGCAGAAGACTGGTAGGAACTCGAGCCTTGTGAGTGAGTCTTAAGAGGGAGTGAAATGGCTGTTTGAGAGAAACACAACGGTTTCGCACAATGTTTGGAATGCAGAGGGGCACATAGGAGAAAGGGAGAGAGAGAGAGAGAGAGAGAGAGAGAGAGAGATGGGGAAGAGTGGAACTAAAAACAAGCCCCGCCAAGTCTTCAGATTGCCCTGATAATGCTGACGGGGCTGTATAGAGATTACAGGATGAAGACAACCAGCGAGCTAGAGCTTTTCTGTAACGAATACACTCTCCTCATGGGAATATGTCAATATAACTCAATGAATACACACAAATACAAACTAGCATATATAAAGCCCTGCCGCCAGTAAATCACTAGAATCAGGATGTTTGAGTTATGCTAATGACTAATGGGCCGTCACATACAGCGTGTGTTTCACAAAGAGCTTTGAACATTAATTCTGCATTATATAAGGGAATATTAGACTGAAAAAAAAGGAAACTCTGTTCCTTTTTCTCCTCAGCTTCAGAGGTGAGTTTAGATGGAGCATGTCATCTGGGTGATGTGGAGGTGATTGTGCTGGGTTAGCGTGAGTGCACACCATCAGATTAGGGCCCAAACCCATGCCTGTGTAATAGTTCTTGCCACAGTCTTCAAAGCAGCTTACAAATGGAGCAGGAAACGGTTGTTGTGTCTCATGGGTGTCATTCTCACCAAACCAAAAGAAATGAAAAACAAAGTCCTCACATCTCAATTACTGTGCAGCTGGGAAAACAGAGTGTGGCAGCTACCCCTTTTGTGGGCACACAGGAAAAACACGGTACAATAATTCCTGTCTCTGGAACCAGGGAAAGAAGAAACCATGGACTTGCCCCAGGCTGTTGAACATATAACGCCACAATGTCATTCAAGCGCTAATTTTACACTTAAGAGCCAGTCTGACATAAGTAAAGGAGCAAAAGACTGTGCCACAACAACAGATTTTGAGATTCCTCCTCTACTGTACAGAATATGTCCAAAATCTGTCCAATCTACACTACATATCTTGTGAGCATAGCTTTAAGCATAGAGAATAAACTTGTGACCACAAAGGCATGGTAAATATTTAGAAAAATGACTCAATTAAAATCAACACAAACGCATATTGCACTTACTCAACCAGTACACATTTTTTCCACATGTATATCCTTGAATTGTTACATGCATTGTTAAAGGCTTGTACCACTGATACTCGGACTAGCATGACTACATCCTACTTGGCTAAGCACCACCTAGTATGCTGTTTGAATAGGTCAAGCAAACAACATTATTCACAAAGAGTGACACTGTTTGGATAGATAAGAAACAGCAAAATTTGTGCATCACTATCCCAGAGAGAGAAAGAGAGAGAGAGAGAGAGAGAGAGAGAGAGAGAGGGAGAGAGAGGGAGAGGGTTAGGAAGAGAACCAGAGACTAAGACAAACAGACAAAGAGCTCTCTCTCTCTTTGTTTCAACATTCATTGCATGCCCTTGTCCAAGCAACATTTCATTAGCTTCCTATGTGTCTGAGCACTTCAGCGTGGATTTCAACAGAGAGAGCCTTGAACTAATTCAGTTTATCATGACATGGACTGAACTTAGTCTATGGACTATGTATTGCACAATGCACTTTATGACTGCTGCTCTCTGCCCCCTTGCACATACTGTGCAGGTACTGCGACATTGCACATTCATCTACCTCACTTCTCTTGTTTTTCTATAAGTTCTTTTGCTATTTATATCGTCTCCATATAAGATTTTTTTTTTTTTCTACTTATTTATACATTGTCTATTCACACTTGTCTGGTAACGGAGGATGAGCAAAGTAAGAATTTCATTGTACAGTGCAACTGCCTGTTTTGCTGTGCACATGACAATAAAACTCTTGAATCTTGAACCTTGAATGTATGAAAAACGTGCCATGTTTTAAGTGGATTTGAACCGAGATTGTCTCTAAAGTCCCACTCAAACAAACAAATGAGAAAAGGGTGTATTAGTCAAATAGGAGTCTTGTTAGGTCAAGGCTGAGGATACACAAGGCTCATTTCTTTATTCCTCTGTCAGCCGACCCTCACACTATAATAGAGTTCCAGTAATGTCACACTAAATTACCCATAGCTTTGCCATATGCATGTCTTTAAGAGTCACAAAACCACCCAAGATGCAAACTGGTGTCCAATACAACTTGATAACAGTATTGCTGCATCAAGTGGCCTTTACATTTCTAAAACTCTCTTTATACGAAACCATGCAGAAATTTAATTACACACAAATTGGACAGTTGGTCAGGCTCAGGGGGTTTAACAGGTTACAAACGTACAGAGCAACACAGCTGATTTCATGTCTGGAATCAACTACAATTAAAGACAAATCACTTGTGTCCAACAGATTTCTGTTTGCTATAAAACCACTCACTTAGTAATCATTCAGACTTGAAATGCTTGCCAGAAATCAGTTAGATCATTATGCAGATGAGCTATGAAAATGAACCATCAATTAATGATGAAGAAAGAGAACATCTTCAGAAACCCTGCATTCTTTAAGCTAAAACCCGATTTAGCTCCATCAGGAGTTCTACTGGAATCTTTGGAATGCTCAATTTATTTGTTCCATTAACCAAACAAAGATTAATGTTACTGATTCAGTTTTTGTAGGAAAAAGCTCCAGCAAGTATCAGCTTACAAATGCTGGCCTCCAATTCAAATTTGTCACGTTCTGACTAATAAGTTATGTTGAAAATTTTATGCTTCAGTGAAAGGAATTCTTGCCTTCTCTCCCCCTCTTTCTCCTTTTCTTTCCCCCCTCCACCCCTCCCTCTCCCCCTCTCCATCTCTCTTGCACACACACGTGCGCCAGTGCACACGCACACACACACACATAGGTAGAGGAGAGATGTCTCCAGAGGTGGTCTGGCATGACTGACAGGAGGAGCTCCAGACTCTGCAAGGTAATTAATTTCTGTAAACGACGATGGCGTCTGTCAGTTTTTATAAATGACCGTTTATGTGTTATGGACAATTTAACCACCCCACAGAGGAAACTTGACAAAGATGTGTGAAGCAAGGAGCACACAGTGAATACTATCCAGTGGCAAAATACATAGTTTTTTATTGATGGATCAGTACAAACACCTCTTTTCAAACCAAGAAACATTACTGCTAGTATTTGGAAAGCACTAATTTAAATGTAATCACCCTAAACACTAACAAATCACACCTACCTCACAGTTTAGAGCTTCTGGGTAACCCCCCCCCCCCCCCCCCCCCCCCCAAGTGTCTTCACTTGATTTGCTTGAGTGTATGTTCTGTTATTATTGTGCTGGTATTTCTGTCACCTGAATATGTTAATTCATTACACTATTGAAACCATGCTGAGAGGAGTATGAGTGCTGGCTTGGCTTACTTTCCCCAGCTCATTTCCCCATTGTTTTTTTTTTTTTTTTGTAAATACATCTACATGGGGTTGTGGATATCAATAAACAGAGCTAATGACCTCGATGAATTTAAACCGATGACTCACAGGCACCATTTTTTAAAGAGAAACTCCTGTGATGCAATAAATTGAGCGTGAACACCATCAGTTCTGCTGGCAGAATGCCAAGCTGTTGATCATAGTGATGTCCCAGGCATGGAATAGTGACTCCCCATCTGCAGCCTTGATTAGCACTGTAGCGCAAGATATCTAGTGCAGTGCTCAGTAACTGCACCATCTAATCAGGAAAAAGACTTGCTGAGTCACTTTTTTCTTTCTTCTTTTCTTTTTTTTCTTTTTAAAAAAAACAAGGTAGCAGTATTATGTTTATACACATCACAAGTTGATAGCATCTAAAGAGAAAGGTTCAGAAATGGCAGTCTTGATATGAATTGCAGAATAATAGCTAATCAGAAGCACAGTTGCTTTGTGTAGTGGTGTTTCATTATAAGCTAATTGTGAGGGTATGATTATGCATAAAGTTAAGTTAATGTTCTATTTGATGTGATCTCACATTAAATTTCTAACCGGTGTCTCTATGACTGCTTATATAGGAAACAGTAAGTAATTTGTTGTCTTCAGTTGAACAAAATAGTTTTAAAAATCCTCATTAAAGAGGGCTATGAAGTGATGGATCCAAAGTGAACAGTCGGAGAATGTTGATGGCTCAGCAAAATTTCACTCTATTTCCACCTTGACATTAAGCGCTTGGAGGCAAAACAAATGGAAAAAGTTCAACAAAAGGGCAGTTCAGTTTTATGACAGAACCCTCAGCACAGAAGAATGTTTCTGGTTTTTAATCAAAAAAATGGGACAGAGATCAGGTCAAACTGTGCTGTAGACCACAAAAATTGCAGAGGTCCTATCTCAAGATATTGCAAAACTGTTTATGTTTGAACCACAAAAAAGCATCACTGACAAAGTTAAGATTAAACATTTTGATGCCTTTTAGTGCAGCTGCACTTGAAATCATTCTCATAAAAAAGAAGGCAAATACTATACTTTTTTTTTTTTTTTTTAATTTGTCAGCTCAAAAGGTCTCAGTATGTTTCCAAAGAGTCTAACATATCTTTTAATGGAAGTGGAAATTTTTTTCAGATACCACAATCTCTCCTACTCTGTTGGCTCAGAAAGAGTACGGGATCTTTTCTTAAGTAACTTGAAATGTTCAATGTACCTTGAAGACAGTGATATCTGTACACTTTTCATTCAAAGAAATGAGATTTCACGAACCACCTCGCTGTCTGGAAATTCCACAATAACACAGATACAATGAATTCCTACCACTCACGCATCAAATTTCACTCAGACTTCTCTTTTTCAGTGAAGTATGGTGTATGAATAGGTTTGTGTGTTTGTTCTTAACGGCGACAAGCAAGCTCCAACATGCCCTGAATATGCTCCAAGTGCTATACGGATCCACGACCCCCAAGATGTTATCACTCCTCATCATCAGTTTTCCACCACAAGGGAGCCAGTGTTGAAGAAACAGCATAAGGGTGGTACAGTTTACGAACGCTGTGACAGTTGTAATACTGAGAAGAAAATATATCAGTATTTTCACAGGGAAAACCTTTTCTGTTATGAACTATACAACAGTATTAAAGGAATGTTTGGAAACATCAAAAGTTATGACAACTTAGCTGCTGAAAGCCATGAGAAAAGAGTATTAAATATGGACTTTAAAGTTTTATTTATTGATTTTTTTTTTTTTTTTACATTTTCCTTTGCGGTCTAAAAATTATATGTGGCAAAACACAATGTAAAAATGATGGGGAGTGACTGATGGTTTATGTATAAACACCACTGTTTCCTGACACCATTTTGAGCTGCCACCCTCTTGTGACAGCATAGATGCCAAAGCCTTATACTTAAAAAACACGACTGAACGCTTTCACAGTTTAGAAAAAAAAAAAAAAAAAAAAATTATTGCAACCCTCCCACCATGCTTATATTCCCTCTGGGCTTAGTGGCCTTTTCCACGCTCTTTTCACCCTTGTGGAATGAGCTTTGATGAGAGACTATGAGTTCACACCCCAGTTCCCTCTCAGCAGCACTGTGCACCCATGAGTACAGGAAAAGAGGCAAGCTTTGGCTCTCTCTCAATGGTGTGTGTGGATGCCTCGAGTAATCAAGGCCGTGAAATGTGTTTTCCCTACTGATTAAGCGGCAGAGGACTGGTAGGGAGAAAAGAGCACTAAGGAGGGCATGGCTAATACTTTTTTTTTAGAGCTCCCTGCTTCTGAACTTGGAGATACGAGTGGTTGGACTCCACATTACAAAATTGACTCCAAACATAAAAGGCATCTTTTTTTTTTTAATAATACACAGAACTGCTGTTAAGCGTAGAGCAGCGGGACAACCACTTAAAATAATTGCCCCTGTATTTCTCACCATTACCCAGACAGCGTGATCTGAATGAAACAAAAGCAAAAAAAAAAGCAATGTCTCTTATTAGATTTCCAAAAATAAACTTCTGAATGGGAGTGATACTTTTTTTTTTTTCACTGAGATTTCTTGCTTTTGTAACCCCTTTTTGCCCAATTTAGTCACCGCCAATTCCTTCACAGTTCTATTCCCTGTCTCTTGTGCAACACCCATACTGGCCAGGAGGGGCGTATTCTTCCACATCTCTCCGCCAATATGTGTGGAGCCAGTCAACACTTATTTTCACCAGACTATGGAGGGCTTTTCTGGGCTGCTATAATGTACATAAACGTTCATGCTATGTTCCCCAGGTCTGTCCACCATTAATCTAGCGCCTAACCAACCAACCAATGTGAGCCACTTGTGCAGCGACAGGGAGGTGATCCCCAGTTGGTTTCCCACTTGTTAAGGCCGCCAATTATATCGGTGTGGACATGACAGGGATTCAAACCCCAGTCTTTGTGGTGGTGGGATAATGTTGTTTGTGAGCATCCTGGGAGTAATGCTTTGATAGGAAACACAGGTTTGTTACATAACAGTTCATGTAGCTGAATTTTGAAGTTTTAATTGATAAGCTCAGTCCAAACCATCTATAGCTTATGGGACTATTAGCTTTATTAATAGTTTTCACCACTAACAGTCTCAAGCTATAAGAGATTAATCTGTCTTTATTACATTGCATTAATAAGGTAAACAGTCACATTTAATAAAAAACAACATATTTCTAACCTAAATTCACACATTCAGACCGTATAATAACAAAAATTATTATTACTATTATTACTGGTAGTAGTTGTAGTAGTAGTAGTAGTAGTAGTAGTAGTAGTAGCAGTAGTAATATTGTCATAACCCATAACAAATATTTTTCAGCAATCACTGTCCTGGTTCAGGAGCAAAAACAACAGCTCATTCATTCTTTGGCACTTTAGCACCATTAAACCCAGACAGCTGAAAGAGATCTTTACTGTGATAGTGCCTGTTTTCCAGTCAATGAGTTTAACAACAGGAGAGAGACTCAAAAGCCCCAATGAACAAGGAACAAACTGCCTAAGGAAAATATGCTATTAACTTAAACATCCTTGTCCCACTATAGCATTTAATTGTCCAGTACACATAATCCACTGGTCCTATAAAAGCATCTTCTGGTTTCTGATTAAGGAACTGCTGACTCTGGAAGAAAGCAAAATAACCTGACCACCATCTTATTCTATGACATATATTATTTTAACATGATCATTGTTTGTAGAATATATCCTTAAACATGCACTGACATTAAGCCTTTTTGTAAGCGTTTATATATGGAGAAATATGAACTGTACTTGCAACACCTCAGTGTAATTTCCAGCCAAAAAAAAAAAAACTTGCTAGAATGAAGGTTTTTGAATTCAGTCAGCTCTCATTTGTCGTTCAGCTTTGTTTTGTGTGTATTTGGCAGCCTCCCCAAGGGACCTTCACGCTATATTAATGGTAAGAAATATGTCCACTTCCATGGTAATTATAAGAGTACTTCAGGCAGACACACAACCTCATAACTCATCTATGCCCCTTTATGTTAGCACTATTTAAGCTACATAGCTTAGAGAGGAACAATTTCTTTGCTTGGTGTGTTAACTCTTGTCTTCTGTATTTAACAGTCTCTGTGCATCATGTCAAAGCAAGGGCTGATGTGAACAGTTAAATTAGAAGAAATGTATTGAAGTGAACATTTAGAACTGTTTATTTAACAGAAGGTATGAGGTAAAGTGAAAATACTATTTTCAAGGGGGGGGGGGGGTTGCGGGGGCACGTACAGGAATAATGACACAGATGACAAATGGTATGTAAAGAAAAATACACTAAACTCTAAATTCCCATGTATAGAGTTGTTCACAGGTAAGAATGCAATGGTGAAAAGCTTAAAAATAGATGAAAGGGCTCAAACCAGGTAAAGTAATGCTTTCTGTTACATTCTGTTTACTTAAGACAAATTCAGCCACACTATAAAAAGCCAAGAAAGCTGTATTTGTCTAGGTTTCTATATATATAATAGGTTTTCACTGGAGTACTGGTTACTGCATTTGTGTTGTGACTACAAAATTAAATATGTAGTTTCTCTTTTAGCGGCACACACAGTATGAATCAAACTTCAACCAGAGAACAAGACAGGCGGCTAGATGGGGGCAAGCCTGAAAAGCCCCAAAATGTCCTTCAGTAACCACCTCATTTATCAAGCACTGTAAACCTGGCTTCACCCCGAGGACTCTGCTGGAGCAGCTCAGCCAGGTTTCCTTCCTGTGCAGAGGACTTTCAGGGTTATTCTCATTTTGCGGGGGTGAATCTGAAGGTGTTTAATTAAACAATTTGAAGCTGACTGCACAGTGAGCCAACACAATGAATCCTACTGTGCTTCAAAATTCAGTGTGGATGTTATGGTTTTAATAAATTTGGGAAGAAACCTTGACTTAACAAAAAACCAGCCTGTTCAGATCTATTCAGAACCTATACTGGGGTCAAAGGATTATCTATGGGAAGATTTACTGAAAACTGAAACTATATGGAGACAAATATATACTAGATATTTTTACAGAAAGTCATCTGATAAAAAGAGAAAACAACAGTATCAACACTATCTTTAATAATACGGAGTGCCAGCCAATTTGTCCTTTGTTTTGTTGTGTCAAAAATAGCTATTAAATCAAATAGCACACAGATGGAAACATACACAACTGCTTACTGTCAAAGAATACATTTTGTTAGGATGATGTTTCAAAACAGCCGTCAGACGAAAAAAAATTTAAATTGCAAACGACATTCTCCAAGGATATCTTTGAAAGGTAAAAACAAAATTAAACTATCAGCCTCTCTTCTGGTTAAATTAACCCCAAGACTCATGGCAGGAGGAACTCAAAAGAGTATATTTTTCACTAGTTAAGCTGTTCTGTGGCTCCTCTTGCCCTTGCTAACACAGAAGATTTAAGTTCTGCGCAAGAAAATAAAACATATGATGAATTAAGAGAGTGCTCCCCTTACATGATGGATTAAGAAGAAGCGGAGAGTGCTTGTGTGTCCTCCAGTGCTTCAGTATTTCTTCCTTTATTCTGTCAGAGTTTGGACACCAGCATGAGACTGACTGATCATCTGTCTCCGAATCCGCTGGAGGGGTCTCCTCTTGTTTTATGGAAGGTCGTTCAGTAACTCTAGATATTTCGAGGCGGCCATGAGTGATTCAGCACTTTCCATTACATTGTTGGAGACACATCTGTAATGGGTGAGGAAGCCTGAACATCTTTCTACTTTTTTTTTTTTTTTTTTTTTGCCGCACAGATTTTAAGCGCCTAGATGAAAGTTTTCACTTACACCAGAACAACATGACCACACAACCTTTCTTGAAGGTTACCAGATTAAAAACATTCTTCCTGTGCCTGGTTTATATCAACAATCAAAGACAGGTACTCCAGCTAGTTTGCAAACTGAATTGATTAAACTTACATTGTTACTATATTTTTTTCACTGTATTTGACAAATGCTCACTTCTGAAGAACTGATGTCTCCTTCAAGAGGACAGGCTGATTCAGAGGCATCCATGCCCCTGTAATAGGATGGGACTTTTTGAGGAGAACCAAATATAGCACTAAAAGCAAAACTAGGGATTTCACAGGAAGAAACAGTGACACTTCCCGTGACCAACCTCGGCTTCCTGTTAGGCTGGTCAGTTACTAATAACAGCACTTGATTGTTGCTCACTCCTAATCAACATCTGCATCAACCATAGATGCCCCCCCCCACACACACACACACAAAGTGTTGGCATAGCAACAAAGAGCCCAGGACAAGGGAAACAACAGAGAGCCAGCAACCCTTCAGATAAAGCTATTTACAGACATAGGCATAGACAAAGTTAGAGACACCAAAGCATATCTGTAAAAACCCATGTGAACTCGGGGAAGAGAGGGACCGAGTACTTCCTTGCCCAAAGGCAAGACCATTTCCACCCGTCCTATCTTATAAACAGAATTTTTCAGGAAAAGAGCTAGAATTCTTAAGGAATACTGGCAATATGCTGAAAGATGTTAAGAAAATATGACGATAAAGCTTAGGTGTGTGTATGATCAGATGTATTTATCACATGACATCAAGCATTGAAGCCAAGTTAACTGAGGGGTAGAGTAAGAGGTGAAAGGTGAGTTCACAGCAAATGACTCAGTTCCTGTTTACAACATACAGCACATGCAATACACAAGGTTAATCACAGATAACTGAAGCTCTGAAAAAATAATTCAGTGAATTTATGGTTATAGCCTGTGCTTGCTATGTAGTTCAGCTGAAGGACTGCTTGTATGCGAAAAAAAGTGATGTTGGTTGATACTATTCCTTTAACTTTAACAGTTCCATTCAATTAGTTGAGAATTTTCATTTTGGCCCTGTGTTTAGTATGAGTTTTTTTTTTTTATTTTGGAAAGAAATGAAAAATCTGTTATTGTTATTGATGTTTTATGTGCGTTGATAAAAGGAGAGGCATTTGGGTGTTGATGAAAAGTGTTTTCAGAAGTCATATTCCCAACTGACGCAAATAGAATGAGTTTTTCCCTATAATTCTCGTCTCCTACTCATGTAGTTTGGCCACTGTTGTGGAATGGTTGAATTCCTATGCTTGAGTCATCTTGTGTTCCGTGTCTTATGGGATGTTGTCCTCTCCAAAAATTTCCTGCTGCTTGGCTTCCAATAAAAGGGTGAATGTGTGCAGCCTTACTCACATCCACCCTGATTCACTTCCTTAGAGGCCACTCAGCGTGAAATAATCTAAATGCAGCCAGTCTGTGGCCTGCCCAAAAAGCATTCATATCCCACTCAAATATCAGAGACGAGGCTGCCCTCTCTGTTTCACATGATAGGTTCAGAAGTGGAAAAAAAAAAACAGAGAAAGTTCAAGCTTGAATCTAAAGGGCTTAATAAATGTGTTTTAACCCATCAGGAATATTTGTCCTACTTGTGTCTTCTCTTATATACAACTCGTATGAAAATTTTAGTTATAACAGTAAACGCAGACATAAAAGTTTCCAACACAGTTTGTCATTCTTATCTGCATTTTACTGGATTAAAAATGCCAGCTAATGTTGGTATTACGATGATGCTCAAGTTAATGAAATGTTTTCAGAGTCAGACTCATTATGTGAAATAAATACTGACAATTTCAGTGCAATATTATTACACCACACTGACATAATCCATGCACTATTAGCAGTCATTTAGCCCATGTCACGTTTCAGCCTTCACTTCCCACCAATTCAACCTATCAGTGCTAACCACGAGCTCATTTAGCTCACTGACTCATGATCACATACACACACACACACACCTGTCCCCTGATCATGGTCTTATTTAGACTAGTATGTATACTTTTTTGTTTCTCTCAGGTCTTTGTGAAGCTTTCCATTCCCATTAAGTAGTCTGACATTTGTTATTCCACTGTGATAGTATTCCTGTTTCTGGGTTCTGACCTGAGTCTTTTTCCTGGTTTCTGATTCCCTGTCTTTGCCTTCAGCAATCTGATTGCTGCAGGCGCACTGAACCTTGCCTCTCTGTGATTCTGATCTGGTTCAGGTTTTTTTGGATTTAAGTCTGCCCTACACATGCACCATGATTCTCTGAGTAATTGTCCATGACTTAACAAATGTTTCCACCCTGTCAATGCATTCTGTTGGTCATTTTCTGGTCTTTTGATACTTGTTGCGAAGAGGGAGGAAAATTCATTCACAGCAGGCAACATGAAACAATGCAATATCTTGTGTAATTCATATCCCACAAACACAAGTCATGGCTCTGTGACTCTCCTGCATCTAATGGAAATTCCAGGATTGAAAGATCATTCTTGACTCATACTGTGGTTAATGAAAGTGAATTAACACTTGACCTACTGACTCCTCTCAGATGACACTGTCGGAAATTCATGTTGGATTCGGTCCCAAAACTCTTTCGCATGTATCTGGAATAAAACAGAAAGTATTAGTGGCAGCCCATTTTAAAGTAACTTGCATCATTCCGAACATGTGAGACTGAATGCCAAAACTAAATCAGTATGAGCTAGTAATTTTGTTTTGAATTATTGCTAAACGTTTCCAAACATCAAAGCCACCAGAGACAGAGAGAAAGATTTATCCATTAAAATTCCAGACTTTTGTGTAAACATCATATTCTGTTCCATCGCTGTGACTAAAGGTGATGTGTACTCACAGCTGGACTGCTCCTGTACAAAGGCTGTGATCTTCAGGAGAAAAAAGCAAGAAAAAAAAAAAGACATGAGGGTAAAGTTGTATAACTGTTATATATCAGAATCACGTAAGCTTTCTTATCTGAGCCATCAAGAAGTTGACCTCAGTGAGTCTCATGTGTTGTCTCATTTATTTATTTGTGTCAACATAGGGCAAAGAGAGTATTATTTATAACAAATGTGGTCTAATGAGATTTGCGAGCAGTAAGTAAGTCAGTAGTCAAAGTTATGTGCAGTTCGTTAGATAAGGGCCCGACAGCTGGGGGGTTGGGGGGTGGCGAGATGAAAAAGGTCACACGCACCCTTCGGAGGACGACGTGTCAGTCTCTTTTAAAAAAGGTGCTCCTCCAAACGCCGGCAGTAAATGGGACAAGACAGGCCAGTGCCACCCAGTGACATTGATGGGTTTGGGTGAGCCCGAACACAGTTCTTCTTCAAAATTGCAGAGGAGACTAAGAGGGAGAGAGAGACTGAATAAAAGGGAGAGAGAAAAGAGCTTAAAAGCAGGCAAATCAATAATGAACAGCTCCACAACACGAACGTAATCAGAACAGAGGGCCAGTATATTACTCATGACTAACACACACATTGGAGAGGTTGATTCAATTTGCTCGGAAAGTCAAAAGAATAAATAAAACATGAAAAATAGATTGAGACGCTCATTCAAATTCATTAGAATTCATCCCCGCGTACCTACATAATATTCCATTTAAAAAACAAATGCAAAACCACCAAGACGCTCTCCTATTTCCGAAGGGAGTATTGGTCACTAAATCTGTTAGAGCAACAAACGAACCTCACACACCATTACCCTCAAAAGCAATGAGTCATTTTAAGAAAATCAAACTAATCAGGAATAATGATAACAATAATCATAAAATCATATCAATGAAATGCAGTGTCGCATAAGGCGGTGAGCAATGACATCTGCGTTTATCAGTGATGTTTTAATAAGGACAGTCCGTCTCTTTTTTTCTCTAACCACACATGAGATTCAGATTATTTCATAATCCATGCAATGTTTTGATGCAAACGGTGTTAGAAAGATGTATGACCTGGTTTGGGTTAAATCCATCGCTGTGACACAAGACGAGAGATGGGTTAGGAGCTCAGGGTTAGTGAAGATGTTTGACTTGTAACTTTGTGACAGACTCAGAGAGTTACCTGTCAACTGGATTAGCATAATCAGCAATAAGCATGCACATGCAACATGGACACAAGCAAGCGAACACACACAAGCGTGTGCACACGTGCGCGCTCACACACACACACACAAAACACACAAGTGAGTGCACCATAGTAATAACAGCATAACGCTACATCACTACATTTACAGGAACCAGAATAGAGGAAACTAGCAACAGCAATGCTTGAACACCATTTCTGTTGGCAGAATTCTTTACCAAGTGCTCTTTTACCTGTTTTTTTTTTTGATAATTAACAATGGCTCTGGCACTGAATTTACTTTACCTCAGAGGATAACTATGTACAATAAGTTGACCAGAATCAGTGAAACTGAATCAATTTAAACAGGCTGTCATAGAACATGCTATGCCCTACATATATTTAAATTGTGTGTGTGTGTGTGTGTGTGTGTGTGTGTGTGTGTGTGTGTGTGTGTGTGAAAAATTATGAAAATATTGCATCTATGTGCATCACTGTATAGGTATAGACCTACATAGTGCGTGCATGCGTGTGTGTGTGGGTGGGTGTGGGTGTACAATGATGAAGAAGAGCAGCAGTGTGCGGCACCTGGTGAGAACATTCTCTCTCTGCATTTCCCTGCTGAAAGGAAGAGCAGTATGTAGAACTCTTTCATTGTCTCTTTTCAAATCTCTTTCTCATCTCTCTGCATAAAACACAAAGAAAGCATATTAACTGCCCTAGAGTTTAACTCTGCTCACTGATGCAGATTTAAATCCAATACTGTCTCATTAATTTAATCTGTGAACTCAGTCAAATATGAAGATATGAAATAGCTTAGAGGAAGAACGGATATGCATAGAGAGAAAGACTGAAAGTTCATTCAAAGGCATATTCCTCTGTTGGGTACATCCTTTTTTTTTTTTTTTTTTTAAAGGTAGAATAGGAGTCACTCGTTCTCATGTTCTCATGCTCATACTATATCCTCAGTCTGAATAAATTCTAGATATATTCTCGCTTCTGTCCTTCAGCTTTGTCCACCAGAGAACAGCAACTTCCCATCACACACTAGGCGCCCTACTCTTAAGCTCCGACATTAAGGGGTGCGGACGTGTGAAGCCAAAAAGACAGTGACCGTATCATCCTGACATTTTAGCTCTATATACTCAGTGAGTGCTTATTTTAGCTACCACTATCTCCTGCTCCGTTCTGTGTTTTGCATCTATCCATCCTTATCCTCACTCTTATAGCAGAGGTTTGATGATTATCTCAGCATTATCAACTGCAGCAGTCTCAGTAAAGGCTCATCAGGTCCCAAATGTGAATCTGTTGTTCTTCTGGGTCAGTATTTTTGCAATCCAATCCCTGGGGCCATTAGACCAAAACTGTTTGCTCTAAACCATCACTGACACATGTGATGCTAATTGTCTGTTAATCAAACAAGATCTTAATTAGTTAAAAGCAGAGTGTTAGCTCAGGGCTACACTGAAAATGTGCTGTCTAGTAGGTCACCAGAACTGGATTTGAAAAAACACTCCAGTTCTGCACTAAGAGTTTACATGTCTACTGCTACACCAAGGTTGTATTGACCTCTCGCAGAGGTACTGTTATTTGCATATTTTTCACCATTTTACATATTGTTAATGCAGTCTGAGAGACAGGATACACTCACAGTATTTCTGACACACTAGGGGTTAAAGGAACCACTGTTCAGAGTTCAGCATTGGACAAGCCACACTCAGACACTGTTCACATTTTCCATTTCATGCACGCCTTCCTATTAACAAGCATAAAGCACTGAGTCTGTCTGCAGTATGTCTGCATATGCTACACCTGCCAGCGTGTATATATATGTGTGTGTGTGTGTGTGTGTGTGTGTGTGCGTGTGTGTGTGAATGCTTAAATAAAGAGTCAAAAAGAAAGTAAAACGCAATAACAAAGAGGAGAGAGATTGAGATATATGAAACAAACTAAACAGACATACTGAGAAGACAAAGTTGACAGAAATAATAAAAAAAAAAAAAAACGAGTGGTAGAGAGCCTGATTGATATTAATGCTGTGAAGCTAAAATACCTTTACTTGTTGAATTACTATCTGCAAAATTCATTACAGACGTGCCTCTGCAGGGACGAAAGTTTGAGAGCTGTACAAATTTCCCATGGTTTGGATACAGATGTAGCTTCTCTTCTATGTTACACCCTTCATTCATTATAAATTCACATACACAGCACTTGGCTCCACCGTAACCTTCAAACCACAGAAGAAAAAAAGCAGCTGCTGGAGGTTTGACCTTACCGTTTGAACAAGTATCAAACATCCCCTTTATGTGCTTTTCTGCATAAACTGATGCAAAACTTGCTTTCTTTGTTTTATATATACTCTTACTATAAATGTCTTATATGCACTGAGTAGAAAGTGGGGTACTGTGTTTGACAAAATGATAGGTGAGCAGTACATTTTGAGAGGGTGCTTGGGTGGTGCAATGGTAAATTACACTGTGTGCCATTGCTGGGGTTTCAGGCCTGAACCTCAGCGATACAGCCAGCTGGGTCAGGCGTCACAAAGAACACAATCGGCCGTGTTTTAGGAGGGTCAGTCAGACGGGGTATGCTTTCTCCGTTATCGTATTTCGCGGGGCTGCTTGCACATTTGCAGGTGAATCCGTGGAAAATATCAGGAAATATCATCGACCTCCGTGTGCGCTGCGTCGTCATGGCAACGCTTGTAAACAGGCATGTGAACAGAAAGCTGTGGCCGACTTTGCATATTTCAGTGAAATGCGTACACGGGCCCTCACTCCTCCCCCCGATTAGCGCCACTGGGGGAACTCACAAAAGTATAGGGAATGGGAGAAAAAAATTATTACATTTCCAGTATTTGTTTTTGTGGTATTGGTGGAACATCTCAGAGATACTGTCGTTAACCCCTCTCTCTCTCTTTTCTGACCCCCCACAGCCCAAAGGTTATTGTGACCATCTCTTCACATCCTTCTCAATTTTACTAAAGATGAGGGATTTCCAGCAGGGCTACAGAGTACGCAGGTGTTAAGCTTGTCTCCCTGCCTTTTTCCTTCCAACTTAAGAGGGAAAAAAGCTCTTTTTTTTTTGTTCCTAAAGCAGCTCTTTAACTGAATTGCAATCTGGGTATCAAAGAAAAGCCCAGCACGCAAGACTACACTCAGTGCAGTAGAAAAAATGGCAGAGCTCAAAAGAATGCACTTCGTAATTATATCCAGTGTCTCAGTGATTCTAAAAAGTCCGCCGGTCTGTAATTTCTCTCAATTAGACTGCACCCTAGGGCCGCTTCTCCTAATGGGCGCAAAAAGCTCTGAAGCTGACAATCAGCGGAGAAAACTTGTTATGTTTTTATCGTCCTTTGTTTTCCATTCCTCATCAGACATCCTTGAACACGAGCCTGGCTTTGTCATCAAAAACAACAGTGCCGTCAGTAGACCAAAGAACTTGTGATATGTTGAAACAAAGCTAGCGTGCTTTAAAATGGTCTTTGCATTTCATGAAACTCTGAACCAAGCCTGAAAACAAACAAGATCGAATTATCTCTCTAATTAAGTCCTTGGGTTGAAAAGAAAGCAATTCAGATGTATTCTCTCAGTATGGGAGGAAAGCAGGTCAGGTTTGGAGGTACAGACACTTTTTTTCTGAAAGTTGCTTACTGCAGGACCCCTCAATTCTCTGACTTCATCGTGTATCCATTCAAGCAGACCGCCTCTTCTCCAATGAAGCATTCCATTCTGAGTGGCCCCACTAAGATGAACGAGGTGCAAAGCTAGCACAGTATAAACAGAGAATAGGTCTTGGCAAGCAGAATTGGCAGTATTCATATTCCTCCTCAGCAAGACAATCAACTCAGTCTTTCACACAAAGTTTTGCTGATTGGCTATGAGTCAAAGTGATGGTTCTGCCACAGTCTGATAATGATGTAATAATACTGTAATTACAAATTATAGGAACAGTAATGACATACAATGATCATAACACCTTATAACACAACTATTATTACAATCATATTATCAGTGTGAGACTTTTATTTAACATATTATTAGCAATATGGGGCTTACAGTTTTAGTTGTAGTATTGTTACAAAGTGCCCAAAGGAAACATTTCCAGGTCTTGCAGTCATCATGCCTTTCAAAGCTGAATTACAAGCTACACCACTGCTTCGTTAGACTTCTTTTGTAAATATTGACTTCCCTCAGTGTAATTTTCCACATCAAAAAGGGAGCTAGATGGGCAAAGAAACTTAATGAAATAAGTAATGTTAAAATAAAACTTGGGCCTCTTATGTTTGAGCAGCAGTAATTAATTACATTGATGACAACAGCTGCGTTTTTCTGCTCGCTGGCCCTGCGCATTTTGCTTTGAGGAAAAATAGAGAGTGAATAAATTAGAGTAAGAATAATAGTGCAGAGACCCATCTACGTACATGTGGATGGATGAATACGTCTGCAGTGTTTCCCTGAGGTGTGCATCACTATTCAAAAAAATCTTTCAGACTCAAACACGCAGACTTCATGAAAAGGAAAATGAATTGCCCATTACTGCTCAGTCTCTGTTTCATTTAATTCAAACAGCCCATACAAAAGAAGAGATAGAGTGGCCTGGATAAAACCATTAGCCTGTACCATAGTGTCATCATAGGAGAAAATTATGAGGTAACTAAGTATGGAGGAAAAGAAAAAAGAAGGAAATATGGTATATGAGTACAGAATCAGAAGATCAGAATCATTTTTTGAGCAGGTGTCTGTCACTTATGGAGCTCTAGGAGTGGACAGCCCTAACTGAATTAGATCCCTCCATCTTGCCCCCCCCCCATCCCCCCCCCCCCCCCCATCCCCCTGTCTCTGCCTGGGAATGAGAAGGAGGAAAAAACACACAGCTGTTGTATTTTTCTCACAGACTAGATTTTAATTTTTTATTTTCTGAAAAAAAAAAAAAAAAAACTTTGAAAATCAATGAACAGCCAGAGACTCTCAAGAGATGATGAACTGAAATGAAGTCACCATCATTGCAGATGTTACAATTATCAGAATTAGAATAACATAAATCTGCTGCCATACTCTCCCGCTCCAGAGGATTACTTCCTGCTCTATATACAAAACTGCTCAAAAAAAAAAAAATCCTCAGCTCTTTTTTTTTTTTTTTTTTTTGGTGATGTAGCCCAGACAGCAGGGTATCTATGTCAGAAGGGGGGGGGGATGGGGTAGAGCCTGAAATGAACCCTCCAGATGGTTGTTAGGAACAAAACTAATTTACTCCAATCACAGCATTGTCTGAGGACACCCCATACACTGTTGCTCTCACTGATATCTCCACTGCAGCCTCCTAGCGCACAGAACAATTTGAGTCTGATTTGTCAGCACGAGGTCTCAGCTGTGTCTCTTTTCTGTGTCTCTACAAAGTCTCAGCACGATCAACACTACTCTCAACAACACTGTTTTAAATTATATCCTCACCAGGCTTGTACGATAGAACGCATCCTACATTTTCCGCTAGAAAGTTATAACTGTAGCCACAGGAAAAATGTTGTTCCTTGCACGTTGTAGAAGAGGTTTTTGGTTTGGTTTGTTTTTTAGGCCCACACTCTGAATCTAACTTTTGGCATTAGCCATTAATAAATGTCAAGCATTTCAGATTTATGAATGACTTTCATCTGACTAAAGCTGGACCCCCATTATGCATTATAGGAAAATGTCACCTTGGTTTGAGATGGTTCTTCAAAATGAACAAGTGGTTCCTCTGTAAAGGTGTGAGAAAAATGAATCATCAGAAAGGCACAGAGGACAGACTTTACTCATTTCTGTGCACTGACACTGACATACAATAAAAGACAAGGATGCAGACAGAGGATTTGCCTCAAGAAAACCCATTCCTGCATGAGGTACACATCAGTGACAAGAAATGGGTGTCTATAGAAAGTTGTATTCTGAATTGCTCTTTGACAAATGCTTAAATATATTAAAATATAATTCAGACCACATCACAAAAAATTTTCCGATCCATGTAAGGTTTACAAACTACAGTTGAAAATGGATTGAAATCACTCTAAGACATAATTGGCACCTCTACTTTATTTATCATTTTAATTCTAAAACAAGTAGCAACACTCGTTATCCGAGAGATGACAGAAATCTTACTCTAGTGATGTAGAGCACCAGCCTGACAATGCAGTGCCTTTGTCTGAAAATTTCATTCTTTTTCTTTCTTTTTATTTTTTTCTTTTCTTTTTTTTTTTTTTTTTGCGCATTGCGCAAGAATGCTGAATAGAGCCATTTTTTGAGGCAGAATTAATCATATGAAGGACTTAATAAAATTCTTGTTTGCTGAAATGCATCAAATTCGTGTTTATGGAATGGTTATTGGAATGCTCTCTAGGGCTTTTCATTATTGGTGCAGAAGACTTAAAATATTACATGTAGACTCAATGAGGAACTGAGCCTTGTATATCAGACCATGCACTGTTTGCTAGCTGGATCATACATTCATCGATTTACTGTGATATTTTTTAATATTTGGATTCTCCACAGTGCATTCCTAGATGATATTTCAAAAGAAAGCAGCCTGCCACTCAGGATAAATCCTACAGAGGGCTTTGTGTCATTTGTTTTATTTCTTAGTGTAATTGCATGGCCTTGAGCTCTTCAATAGTCTCTCTATTTGTTTATTTAAGCTGACACCTCAGCTTCCGCAATCGTTTATGTTTATCTTATTTAAATCGCTATTAAACTGCCCACGACGGTTTAGTGACAACAAAGACTGGTGCACACTTTCTCTAAAACACAAATACACACACATACTAACACAAACACACACTGAACATACACACTTACACATGCTCACATGTACGCACATATGTGCACCCACACACACACGCCGCATGCACACGCGTACGTGCACGTGCACACACACACACACACATTCTCTCTCGATCTCTCTGTCTTTCTCTCTCTTTTTCTTTCTCTTCACAAACACACATCTGTGTTAACCTCAAGAGACCCCACCCCCCTTCAACACCCATTAAATGTCAGTAGTCACCCGATTTAAAGATAATTCTTGTTAACATCCCAGTGACAGTAAAACTGAGGCAGTACTGTGCCAGAAGGCTGGGTGAATTCTCACATAAAAATGCAAATGCAGCAATTTATCCCTGCAATCCCAGGCTCTGATCTTCACCTGCAGAGATGCAGAACCACCAAGTTTCCATACTGATTAGAATTGGTCTCATTTTACTGTCTGTATCTAATCCTTATTTCTTAATAGCTAAAAATTGTGCTTTCCCCCATGCTACTCCAGATAGCTTAGAGGGAAAAAGTTCAGTTGGAATATACAGGGTGGCTTTAGCCTAAGGCTCCCCTCAGAATAACCATATTCTACCTACAGCCATGGGCTACCTCCTCTCTCATAGCTCTTCATTAAAGAACAGCAGGGCCCATGGCTGAATCACATAACAGCGCCCAATGCCAAGAGGTGCCCCTAAGACAATTGATTTGTGCTGTAATATAACATTGTGGCTCCTCTAACTGGGAGAAAGGGTGATAGCTTTGTGAAAAAAACAAACAACCAAAAAAAAAACCCCATGAAAAGTGCCTTTAAGTGCACTTGGTGTTAAAACATCAATTAGACTAATAAACATATTACTCCTATGTTTACTTCCCAGTTTCTCAAATGTATGCCATGAGCAAAAATGTTAGCTATTTAAGTGGACAGTCATGATAGGCGAATGAAGATATCCCTAAATGAAGATTCAAGTCCAGTCCTTTTGTGATGCTTCAGCGTATTATCTTGCTGGAAGGGACATTTTGTCTTTCATTTGTGTGGGGTAGACTTTCAACCATATTGTCTAACACAAACAATAAAGCTTTCTTTTTCAAATGCGTTGAGCGATGAAACAGCCTACCCAGACAAGAGAGTCAGGTAACCTGAAGGGTTTTTCCCCTTGTAAACTTGACAACTAAGGGAAATTCCTTCGGCAAAACAGTCCATTCTAATTTATCTGTTTAATGAATTTCCCAACCACGTTTACCTCCAGACAGATCTGGCTCGCTAAGGCTTATTATGATGACGTACTCCTTCTTCTTTTCTTTTTTAACTAAAATTTCTTTTATTCATCAGAACAGCAAAACCAATTTAACATTGGTCTTTGTGGCATTCCCTTGATATAAGCAGTAATCTTATTTTATAAATATCTATCGACTCAACATCTAGTGTATACCTGTCATTTCAAAAGTCAACATTTATAACTGCAGTTATTTTTAGCTTAAGATGAAGAATTCGTTTTACATGTTTATAGATCGATTCAAAACTAAGATCAAAACTAGCCAAAACTTAAGAATCAGTAATGAAGTCATTACAGAGGCAAATGAGGAGGAAGTAGTGGGGAACAGGATTATTTGGCTATAAAGTGCCAATACTAGCCTGTGTGCAAACATACATGCTGTTTCACACAATTTCTTATGTGGAGTAAATCCCCTTTCAAGCCTATATAAAGCTTAAAAATTCTGGCAGGAAATATCAACAGTGAGTCACTCTTTTATGCTGACACCTCTTAAAACCAATGACCTTGCCATTTTATAATGTTAAGAACTGTAATAAAGAGTAGAACAGGCAGTGAATCTAAATAAATAAATAAATCAGGACGCAAACAAGACTCAACAAGTTCATGGGAGGCATGTGATGGCTTTGAGAGCTTTGTTGTACATTTAGTCAGATGGCACATTCTCACCTTCCCCACATCCAGTAAGACTGGTAAATATTTGTCGCGATTCAACTTGCCCTGAAGCTACACCGTGTTATTCACCAATACCAAAACATGACACGCTTTCTTTTCACCCTTTTGATTTGAACTGATATTAGATTCGCTACAATGTTTTGGATTGTTTTCAGAATCATCGTACCATATCCAGTGGAGTTGAAAAAAGCCAAGACTCTAACATTTTGAGGGGCCTTATCCCAATAATCAGCTTTTTCTGTGTGTGTGTGTGTGTGTGTGTGTGTGTGTGTGTGCGTGTGTGTGTGCATTTGCGTGTTTATAAGTGCATTACAGTGAGCTCTTCATTGAGTGCGTTTCAAAGACTTTATTCACTACATATACCCTTTGTATTATGGGTCTCATAACTGTCTTCAGAATATTTTTACTTGTTTTCAGGACATGTAACTTTGAGGAACTTTGCTTTCTGAGTTTCCCTAAAGGCCAGTTATACCTTAAATGTAGTCCTGGTACCATAACACTGTGGTGATTAGATATAAAAAGGTAATTTTGGACCACAGCTGTAATGTCTGGTTGGTTGTGCATTAAACCTAATGATGATTGTATTTGCAGTATGGTTGGTTAAGCTCATAGTGGGTTGCTTATGCTGAGGTATGGCTGGTTATACAGCAGATTTCAGGTGAGCAGAGTGTTTGCTGTCAGGTCCAAGCAGCTGCACCCAGCTGAGCCACTGCACCAAGTGACGGCTGCTTTAATGAGCGCTGATACATGATGAATGTGACCATATGGTCAAACAGCATGTCCAAGCCAGGAGCACACTTATCTTTTAGCATTTGCCCAGGTAAGGGAATGATAAACCTCCAGCAGCAGGCAGATGATATGACCTTCAGCAAGGCTGTGAAGGTTCATAGTCACAGTCTCAGTTTAACTAGGTGTAGTTTAGAGAGGTTTTAATGTTTAGGAAGATCTCTCAGTAAACTTTGTTCAGCATATTAAAGGGTCATTGTTTTAACCAACATGTAAAACAGATAATGGGACTATCTTGTGTTTGTTAGATATTAGACAGCACATCTTAAAACAAACAATTGCAGGCTTAACTACACTGCGGATCAATATTACCATATTCTCAAAATCTCACAGGTCGTATATGCTCCTGAAATTCGAAAATCCTAAAACTGTATGGAGTCATTCACAATAATTCAAAGTTAAGTTCATTAGTACCAGGTTCATTTTGCTTCCTGGAACCTTTCTGCCTCTACACAGGATGTTAACAGCCTGGAACGGATGCATTTTCATTTAGAGACCAATTTGCTCACTCAGGCATGGGTGAGCGTACCAGCATACTGATAGTGGCACTACAGCCAAGGGTTTACCTTTTTCATTTGTTTTGTGATTGATTAGCAAATTACTGACCTGATGAAATTGCCCACCCAACTGTACACATTAAATGGCCCTGTGCACCAACAGATGGATAGTATAGACATCACCAGCAGTAATTGGTGAGCACGGTACTCTTTACCCAGCCAAGGTAAAACTTTTTGTCTTCAGCAACAAGCCTAGATATCAACTCTGTCCACTGAAGGCTGATACTTTTGTCTCCTCTTCTAATTGTTCCGCGTCTCTACTGTACAACAATTAGGGTGAGCTGAGCGGCTAAACGTCAGACTTGTTAAAGAGACATAATGATGGTTTTCTGGAGAATCTACTCCACTGGTTATTGTTTGGATTTAATTTATGAGCCAGTGAATATGTTGTGCATCATATTTTGTTTCTTCAAAAACTCCATGCGTCAGTGCTCAGAAATATAGATGAAATAGCATTCGGATCGGATGGCAGCTATCCCTTAATCATCCCTCTCTGCTTTTCTCAGATGTCTGATCATGTTATGTCAGACAGCGCCTCATCTCTGTGAAACTATCTGTGTGCATCTGTTTGTGCGTGTGTGGGTGTGTGTGTGTGTGTGTACGTGTGCGCGTG
This sequence comes from Chanos chanos, assembly GCF_902362185.1. NCBI lineage: Eukaryota > Metazoa > Chordata > Actinopteri > Gonorynchiformes > Chanidae > Chanos > Chanos chanos. The sequence goes on from NC_044502.1 coordinate 35,076,893, forward strand.
TGTGTGTGTGTGTGTACGTGTGCATGTGTGTGTGCATGCATGTGTGTGTGCGTGCATGAGTGTGTGTGTGAGAGAGAGAGAGAAAGAGAGAGAGAGACAGAGAGAGAGAGAGAGAGAGAGAGAGAGAGAGAGAGAGAAAGTCATTCAGCTGCATCAGAGCAGCTTAGGCCATATGCTATCGCTGCTCATGTTTCTCTGCGTGCCTGTTCTAGCCCTTCTCTAAATCAGAGGGAAACACACACTCTAGGGATGCCAGTGGAGCCGCATTGTCCTCTCATAACAGATGTTATCTCACTCACTAATTGGCTCAGCAAAAATAAAGGAAGTGGCTAGAATGCCCCTTCCCATAGCAAAAACTGCACAAGTCTGCACTCCAAGACTCCCAGGCACAGTGGAAATCCTGGTGAGATCCTCTTCCACAGTTCACAGTTCACTGAGTCTTCACCGTAACCATGTCATCCACATCCCCTGCCATCTCTGCAATCCAGCAGGCCTTCCGCTCCGCAGTGCTGTCTGCCTTGGCAGGCTGGAGCAGAGTAATGGTTTAAACGAGTACAGACACTGACAGACCTTTAAGACCCCGGAGACAGTAGAACTTTACACCGAGAGAGAGAGAAAGAGAGAGAGAGAGAGAGAGAGAGAGAGATCGAGAAAGAGAGAGAGAGAAAATTTGAGTTGCTCTTTTTTTTTTAATTACCTCTGGGATGGAGTGGACAGCCATGATTAACATGTGACTGAGTATGGATTCCCAATGGTCATAACACTTCTTGTTATTGTAACAATTACATCCTGGCCAGACAGGGCTGCTATGGTCATTGGTAGAATTTATAAAACACAGAAAAAAAAAATGAAAAAGAAAAGTCTCCACTAAAACAATGTCACATTTATTTCAAAAGCAAACACTGGAACAGACAATTCCAGCACTACTAGAGTATCTCTTAACTTCCCCCTCTTGTTTTGCATTTTAAAGATAATTAATAAAACAGAAGTCCCAGGAAAGAGAGGATATTGGGTTCACTCGTTCTGGTCTAACATGGACTTTAAATTCAGACTTGTGGAGGCCCCTTGTTGTGTATTAAATATGACTACAGCGATTCCTTTACAGTGAATAGTACGAGATGGTTAATGTGTATGCTTTTGGTCTGGCAATGGTATGTAAAGGTGTACTTACCGTGACTATAGGGCCAACCTTGGCAACACAGTTATTTTTCCTTGTGATAAGCTAGGAAGAGTTCTTTTACATGTTACTCATCAAGCCTTCAGAGGAGTATAGATTTTGTGCGGGTGCGTGCATGTGCATGTGCATGCGCACACGTGTGTGTGTGTGTGTGTGTGTTTGTTTTCTGTGTTTGAGTATGTATGTTTGAAACTGCTGAAAAATAATGGAAGCCATTTCCACTATTTGTGTGCATCCGTTTGTGTGTGTGTGTGTGTGGGTGTGAGCAGACTTTCCACCACATAATTGTGTGGCAGTCTGGCTTTCTTTGTGTTGAACAGCCTAAAGAAGCACCCCCAAGGACATACCAAAATTTAGTGAGTAACCTGTTCAGAAATAAATAAATTTCAAGTTAGTTAAACACTTACTGAACTTGCTTTACGACACAAAGTACAGCTCGCTCCCTTGTGCTTCAGGTAGGACTTTCTGTTCTCGGTTTTATAATCTACTGCTCTAGTGTAATCAGTTGAAAGACTGTCCCCATCTTAAGCCCAAAATACTGCTTTAACTTTACACCAAAACAAACTCTCTCCTCTTGTTTCTTGATTTTGATGGTCATGTTATTACCACATATTTAAGGTGGTGGTTTCATGAGTTGACATGAGAGAGCGGAGTCAGAAGCCAATGATCATTCCTTTCTTCACTCTTAAAACGGGTGGCAACGAAGTCACAAAGCATGGCAGCTGTGTCTGACTGTTAACATTAAATGTGAAAATGGATCATAGAGTAGTAAGACCATCTATAAACACAGCTGCTTGAAACTGCTCTGATTTGTGACTACAATAAAAAATGGAGCTGCATGAGTGAGCCAAAGGGAGAGAGAGGGAAAAAAAAAAAAAAACCTGGCCAATGAGGGTGCCTTCTCCCACTCAGTTCAACTTTGATAAATTACAACACATACATGGATCTGTATATACAAATGCTTTAAGCCAGAGACAAAATAAGCAGTAGTACTCTTTGATGCAGTGAGAGACAGAGACAGAGAGAGAGAGAGAGAGAGAGAGAGAGAGAGAGAGAGAGAGTGAGAGATTAGGGAATGACATCTGCTATGGACGTGCTAAGTTCAGCTTCTCTCTCTCTGGTACAACTAAACTGTCTTGGGCGTTTGGAATCATTAAAATCTTTGTAAATCATATATTAGTGTCTGTAGTAACAGTCAGACAAACTATCATCTTCAATCTATTATACATTAACTCATAATAATAAACAAAACAGTGCTATACTTGATACAAATATTGCACACTTCTACAGATATACACAGGCTTACACATTGCTGATGATGGTTACCAGTTGGTGAGTACAGTGGAAAACAGGACCAGTACTTGTATATATCACTACTGTACATACTGCAGTTATTTTCGACTCCAATCCTGCAGACCCAAATGAGAGCACGTTTTTGCTCTAGCCCAAATGCTACAGTACCTAATTCAGCTTAAATACTGATTACAGTGCTATGCATTCATTAAAATGTATGGTCTAGGGAGTCCCCTGGACTGGAGCTGAGAAACAGTGGCATATTATCCATGGCCAACTGCATGCTGAGTTTGTAACACTTAGAAAATACTGCCTCCCGGAGGCAGAATTCAGAAGTGCTGAATTATCTTTTGACATCACTTTTTGTCATCTGAAATAACTTACTTAAATAGCTAACTAACACTTACTCAAGTTTGGGCTGAGCTTGTGGACAGAACAAGAGATAGACTAACAGTATCTGAGAACCTCTGAAACAAATGGATCCAGGGGTTCTGGATGAGGACTGAGGCTAAGAACAGTGGGAGGCATGGATTGCTGTCTGTCTCAGACAATCAATGACACGTATTTGTCCAAAAAGATGAAGAAAAACAAGACAGAGTTGTCAGATTAGATTGGAATGGAGCTAAGGCTATACAAATCATATTCACACAAATCTAGTGACAGACATAAGGAAAAACAACCGTTTAAGTATGACTTTGACCTGAGCTATAGATTGTACATGCAATGTGGTGATTGGAATGGTTGACTTTCTAAGGTTTCTAAAGGACTTTAAAGTCCAAGGAATCATTCACGGGCAGACCAGTGTGGTCCTCTCAGTAAAATTCTTGAGCTTGTGGATTGTTGATAAAGATAGGAAACAAACAAACAAACAAACAAACAAAACACTGGTCCCAAGAAATGATAAAAATGGCAATGCATGCCACAAGCATTAACTCAACTGCAGTGTAAAAATGACAAGACATTTTTCTCCTGTCCTTACAGGAGGTCATTCCTCCTTCATCATCTCTCAGTCTCTCTTTACAGTAACATAACAAGTATACCTAAGTATTTATCAGGAACCTGATGCTCTGTTGAAAAAAAAAAAAAACGAAAGAAAGAAAAAAAAAAAGTAAAGGTAGAGTTAAGTAGGAGAGAAAATGACTGCAGAAACTTCTTAGATGCCTTACATACCCTCCCCTACAGACATAAACATTTTTTGATTTTTTTTATATTTCCTTTTAGATCCCTTAGTTTTACTCAACATACCTGATTTACAAGACATTTGCCTCATGAATTATTCTACAACTTTCCTCAGGACAAAAACATCAAAATTCATAAGAACCATTTTCCTGTTTTTCATTAAACTTGCCCGAGGTTCTCAAGTCCCATTTACTAATTAATGCCCAGTACATAAACCCTAACCATAACAATAAGTGCTAGCACTACATTAGGAGGCAGAATTGTATGCAAAGGAGAGAACTATTGGCAGAACAGTTTTGGCTGTTCTACACTGTGCCTGCTGATTGTTGATAGGCATGTAAATTATTTTTTATTCACCGCTTAAATACCAAAAGGATGTACATAGGAAATAAATTGACGTTGTGAGTTGTTATTGTTTTTGTAATTTGTAGTAATGACTCTCAGGATTGTTCTGAGAGACAGTGGTGCAAATGAGCTCTTAATTTAGAGACTAAACATGAATGTGCATATTAATGACAATATTTGCATATATTATGTCACATTATGTAGGCCCAAACTAATTGGGAAGCCAAAGGAACACAATTGAGCAGAGAGTATTACAATACTGACACTCATCCTTTTTGTCTCTCTTGATTAGTCACCTATGGCCCTTCGTGCTACTGGTCTGTCCTCAGCCCATTTTTAAATTAAAATTCTGTTTAGTTTATGTGCTTTGTATCATGTAAAGGGCCACAGATCCTCAAAACACCTTAGGTGTAAACTACATCCAGCCAGAAGATCTTGTCTTGAGGAAAAAAGTACTATTTTTTACATCACTCTACAATCCTTTGAGCGTTCCTTGAGCTCTACTGGCAGTTCTCAGCTGATGTCATGTCGTTTCTTATGGCATTTCATAATCTTTATTTTTATCATTAATGAACTTTCCAAAGTGTTGGTTTAGGCAATACATGCAGTACATGCACACAATATGTGTCTCATTTTCAGAGCAGGGCTTAAAAAAAAAACAAAAAAAAAACATTCCCAGCTGAGATCAGTTTATGTGATTTAACAGTCAATAGCACACTGCAGTGTTTTCAAATGCCAGTTCTAAGAGAATGGCAACATCTTATACAAGTCGCTCACAAACAACCTGCAGAACAATGCCTCTTTCTTTACATGCACAGCTCATAGACACAGAACAGTCTTCCACCTGTTTCTTCCAGCCTCATGCTCTAATAGAGAAAGAAGGGTTTAGGTAATTAATGATGTGATGGAGAAACACTAATGAGGACCAACTGCCTGACGCCATAAATATGACAGGTTACACATGGCTTTAATTAAACGCTGAAAAATTTGCATAGCTAAGTAGCAGATACTGTACATGCATACTGGGGGAACATTTTAGCGTATTTCTTGAGGAAAAGCATGAAAAAGACATCTTGAAAACTCTAATTAAAAATCTTGAAAGTGGCGGCTGGTGAGCTGGAAACAGAGGAGGAAGAAGCCTCCCCTTTAAATCTATCATTAGTTTCAACCTGCACGTTAATCCGCCTTGATTAACAGTTAAACTAACGATTCACAAAATTAATTGACACCAATCGCGTAAACAATCGAGTAACTGATTACCAATATCATTTCGTGATGGTATTATTTCTCTTTACTGAACTGTGTTACAATTGTTATACCCACATGTTCTTGAACTTTGTGGATACTTGTACTTTTCGCGCTCTACCGGAATGCAGGGAGTATTAATGTCAAATGCGCTCGTCTGAGTTGCAAGAATTCTGCAGTTTAAATGCTCGTGAAACACCGTGGATTGTCTGAAGCTTGTGTGCTAGAAAGCTACGGCGTGAAATTGTTTAACAAGGATGGCAATTATCTGAATACATATAGGAAAACTAACCCCGTAATATGTTTTACATAGTGGCTTTGTCGTGTTACGAATAGAGTACATGCATTGAGTAAATAGTGTACATGATTATCGATTGATCGTTAGTTTCATTGCTCTATTTAGGCGACTGGTGTAAATCATCCTGCGAATGTTAGTTTCATTGCTAATTAATGGTAAAAGGTTGAAATCAATGAGATTTAAAGGGGAAGTTTGTTCCTCTCTTCCAGCTCACGAGGCGCCACTGGTATATATGTATGTATGCAGACATACGATATATGATATGTGTGTGTGTATAAGGATGTCAAATGAAAATAAAACAAAATACAGAATATATCGTATGTAGGCTATACGTGATGTGTGTGTATACATATAGCCTAGGTCTATATATAGGCTATATGTAGACATACATATGTATGTGTTTTTATGAGGATGTCAGATGGAAAGAAAAAACACTGAGACACATATTTTAATGGAGAAAAATATATTTTATTTAAATATATTTCGACTCTATCTCCTCCCCTCGGCTGCGGTCTGGAGTATGTCCTCGAACACTTGTTCGACAAGCACAGCTACCAGTTCCTTGACTGAGTCGGCGACGTTGTCCGGCAACCCGGGCAAGCGCCGATCAATCTGACAGCCCGGAGTAATGTTCCTTGAGGGGGATTGAACGTTCTCTTCCGGTGGGGTTGATACCTCCATCACTGAAGACTCAAGCCCTGGAAGATCACAAGAGGAGGGACTCGAGACCATGATTTCCTCAGGGCAAGGTGATACCTTAGCCCTGCAGAACCACTTTCTAGCCTTCCTTGCCAATATGGTAAGGAGGCCCCCGGCCCTCTTTTTCTCCTTCTTCACACTGACCACTTGACCCATAGTAGCACTCCGTCCAAAGAATGAACAGCAATGCGTGACAAGCGAGGAGCCGCTCCTTTTATAGGCGCGACAGCAGTGACGTCATTGAGCACTTGCATGACGTCATCCCGCCTGTGTGTGACGTCATGCGCATTGAACCAAGGGTTGTCGGGGATAGGCTTACGGGAACCCTGTTCTAATTGCCTGCCATGGACGCGTGATAAACAAGCTGATAGCCCGCCTCTGATGAGAGCGATGCCATCGGTAAAAGCAGCAAATGGGAAATCCAGTGAAACTCAGTCTTTAACAAGCGGGCGCGTTTTCGAACAACTAGCATACTAGTCCACTGCTTTAAAACCGTCTAAACCGTTTAAAACCGCACTCATCTTTGGAACACAACGGTAGCATAAACGCAGTTACATACAGAGTTTACAATGATCTGAACGCTAAACTGAGTGTCTGAAGTGTGTCTAACATAATTAAGATCTTTGTATGTATTTGTATCTGTAAGTGAGTGAGAGAGAGACTTTAATACAAATGTGTGTGTGCAGAATGAGGACGAGACTGTGTGTGTTCATGTGGCGGACCTAAAATAGTGTGGCCACATTTATGGGGTGAGGAAAACGTTTTTGTTTCAGGTAGCATTGAGGCGGAACTTTTGTGTTCGTGTTAGTTGCTTCGGGGTATCGGTGAGAGAGTGTCCGTTTCCATGGTTTCCTCCGAAGCAATCTGGGACGACTTGGACACACCGTGTCCACATTGCTCTTGTTTATTCCTGCTTAATACAGGTTGGTAAACTGTAAATAAATCATAAAGATCTACTTCATAAGGTCAGACTTTATTAACGGGACTGTCTGCTAAAAGTTACGAGTGTTGTAACGAATCTGATATGTATATAAGTTCGAAACCAAGTAAGTCCATCCTGTCGAAGATTCCTGAGGCGACGCCGTTTTGGGTTACTAGGAAACTTACAAGTTCAGTTAACGGTGATAGTGTTTCTAAAGGCTCCTGCACACTGTTAATGTTAAGATATTTATTGTTTCACATATTTATTGTTTCAGCTATTTATTGTTTCACATATTTAATGTTAGATATTCATTGCTCACCGATATGCTTATAATTAACGCATGACGCACTTTGTGAAAGTTAACGGTTGAGGGAAGTAAATTGAATAAAAGTTGTTAGTTACACTTAAGTCTGTTTTGCTAAATATATCGTTCAAACATGTAATAGAAAAATGTTCTAGTTAAAACATTTCAGTGGCCTGTACAGAAGCTTAACGTAAAGTTTGGTATATATAAAGAGACACTGTAAACTTCTTTAGAATTACACTAGATGTGAATATTAGTGTGTCAACCGGTTGCATACCAACCCAAGCAAACACGTGGAGAACATGCAAAGTCCACACAGAAAGGATCTGGGACTGCGGGGGTTCGAACCCAGGGCCTTCTTGCCGTGAGGCAACAGTGTTAACCAACCAACCAAAGCCCATGTACATGTACAATAGTTTTTGTGTGACCTGTAAAGCTGTAAGTGCGGCAGATGTTCCATCCGCATAATCACAGAGCATCAGAAACTTAATGCAACTCTTTAACTGCATCAGGCATAAATTAAATCCAATAAAAAGCCACCTTTCGGATATAATAAAATAGGACAGAATGTAACTTATTTTATACCCCCAGTAGGCCAGAAGCATTTGCTCAAGGAAATTCATAAAATAATTACATACAAAATTGAAAAATATGTAGATCGGCCCATCCCTGAGACCTCTCAAAGGAGGAAACTGAATGTGCAATTCACAATAATTGATCCCACAAATGCTCCAAGTGCATTTAAGAAGGCAAATTCAAAATGTATCGAGGGGTAACAAAGCAAACAGTGTATTGTAATTTCCATAGATTTAGTGTGCATGTTCAGACAAAAGTATTTTATGAGTTTAATTAAATTGGACTCAGTGTGGTTAATGCGTTTTCATTACTGTAGTGGATAATTATTCCAGCAGTAACGCTTTTCCAAAGCAAAGCACCACAGTCCAATTTTTCCACAAAGTACCACAATCATGCTAAATTAAGAGATAATCAGCTTCCTGCATTTGCAGGTCAAAAATCTGTCAGAGCCAAAAACGTCCACAACAGATCACGAAAAATGAATCCATGCTATAAATGACAGCAACTGACAGCAGGATTTATTAAGTGCACCGGCTGTGTTGTGGTGGCTGGGAGAGGGACTGTGATATGCCTCATCCAATATTCAAAACGTTAACTTAGGTAACTTAATAGCCTGCTTCACAAAAGCCGACATAGCAAGTTCCAAAGTTACATAGTAAAATCCTCAAGTAAATATGTTGGGGAAACTAATTGACAAGCCAAGAGAACAGAGTTGATGATACAATATTACAGTGTTGACACTCTCTGCTTCTCTTGATTAATCAGTTGATGGTCTTTCGTGTTACTGGTCTGTACGTAGATGAAATATACAACCAGCATGGACTGCAAGCCATATGTTTTGCACAATGCTAAATTAAAATTGTATTTAGCTCATATGCTTTGTATCATTCTAAGGGACCACAGGTTCTTAAACATCACGGGCGTAAACTATGTCTAGTCAGAACATCTTGCCTTGAAGAAAAAAAGCACTATTTCTACATCACTATACAGTCTTCCTTAAGCTCCACTGTCAGTCTTCAGCTGACATCATGTTATTTCTCACAGTATTATCACATCTACACAGTGGCAACCAGTGGTGGAAAATCTGACTGTAGAGGTCTCTAATTACCTGCATGGTAAGTCAGGAAGTACAAAGTGCTGACAGCTGATTAGCAGTGCACTGACTGTGGAGTTAATTGTATGTCTAAAATATCGAGCAAAATGATACTATAGCACGCAAAATGTTTACAAATTGAAACATTTAACATCAAATCCAAAGCACCAATGTCCAAGGGGAAAATGAATAAATAAATAAATAAAGTTAAACTGATTTAGCCTTAATTCTCCTCTTTACTACTGTGTTTTTGCCTCTGATATCCTTGCACTGGTCCCAGATAATAAGTAATCTCTAGCACAGCCTCCCAGGTTTATTGTAGTGTAAGGCATCATTTTTTATATTAAGCACCACAATGTTACAGTTTGAAAATACTTTGCCATGACATTGCCAGCTGAAAAAGTCAGCACTTTTGGAAATGACAGCAGGAACTGTACATTGTACTGTTTCTGCACCCAGAGACTATTTGTAAAGTATTCACAAATGGTAGAGTGAATACTTACTATGTGATCTAGAATCCAGAAAGAGGCAGGAGTACAACACTATGTAATAGAGTTGTGTGCTTTAATTAACACCCATCATATCCAACAACTGATACGTCTTTATACAATATCTACAACTTTACAAATTGGCAACCCTGAATCTGTATGGCACTGTTCAGTTGAGCTTGCTTAGCCAGCTTTTCTTAGTTTACTCTGGGGAACTTGTTATTCTGAACGCCTTGTGCCGAGGAGTAGCTGAAGGAGAGGAGAGGGGCTCTGTAACTCCACTGCTTGGGAATGGAAAGGTAGAGAATCTTCTATACCCTGCTGGAAACAGGTGAGACTATATGCATCTGGCATATATGCACTGAATTAGCCTTTCACTCTTAGATTCATCCCTATTCAATGTGGTGGTGGAATGAAGCATCTGCAATGAGCTACAGTTAACTATATTAATTAAAAGAGAGAATTTGTGTGTCTGTGTGTGTCTGTGTGTGTGTGTGCAAGAGAGAGATGGAGAGAGAGGGGCTGGGTAGAGGGGGGAACTTACTATTCCACAATTGGCATTTCAAAACTGATATTTGTTTCAAGGTCTGTTTAATTTCATTTGGTAATTACAACCGCTTTATCAGTAATTCATTAGGGACTGTAAATCTGAGATGGGGTCAAACTTTGAGTGATTAAACTGAAAAGGCCAGAGAGATAACAAATAAAAGAATCCTAGAGGACAAGAAAAGAACACCAGAGGAAGAACAAAAATTTGAGGAAGAAAAAATTTGCTTGGGGCTCTCACTTCCCCCCTCTGATGGCCATATAGTGTTCAGTTTTCACTGTTTTAACCTGTGCCCTGTTTCCTTTGGTGCAGTCAGTTAATACTTCAAGCACTGGTTCCACCTATTTCTGTTCGGTTAAGCCTAGTTTCACCTATTTTCTGTTCACCAAAGCCTAGTTTCCTGATGCTATGAATACTCCAATCTTTTCAGTTTTTCTTGGCCAAGTCTTTGCTAAGCACAATACTTGTTACTCTGAGTCTTGTTTAAGTCTTATTTTTCAGTTCTGACCTGTATCCTGGTCTACCTCCATAAGAAAGCTCCTGGTTTTGTGCAGAATCATCCAGTCTCTCTAACCATTTCTAACATTTTCACAGCTCCTGGGACTGCTCTGGGGCTGAACAACAGTTTGTAATTACCGCATCAATCATCCCCTGAATCTTATTTTTATTAATAAATTAAAAACATTTTAGGGTTTTTGCTTCTTTCCAGATTTATATTACTAAGCTAATATTATAATGGTTTTGATAGTTGTTGTGTATAATACATGTTCTCTCTTTGAAATTAATCTTCGTATATTTGAATTTGAATCACTGCAGCAAATGGCACCTGAAAGTTACAGCATAAAAACTGTACAAAAAATCACTGCTCAGCTAATATTTTACTGCAAAAGTACCACATAACTGCTACAGAACTACCACAGGAATACTGTAAAACTTCTGTAGACATACCACAAATGGATATATGGATGATATTATGAACCTTGAAGTATGTTGATGTTTCACACAACCCAGTCGCCAGCACTTCTTTGTGCATTTTTCTTCACATTGAATAAGTCTATATGCATATTTCTTTCAGAAATAAACTTGAATACCTCTTCAGTTTTCAGTTGTGAATTGGTTCCCTTTAAGAGGTCCAGAAGCAGAATATAAGTGATCAGATATTACACCATCCTTAATGTATGTGTCTTTGAATTACCACAGTACATAGCATGTGCTCTGAAGACTAAGATAATTACACCTACCTGACTTAGCATTCTGACATTGAGGTGAAGAATTATTTAGTCTAAGGCTAAGGCTACTGAAACTTCAGTACAAATTTCATCTTCTAAAATCTCAGGTCACAAAAAATATTTTGTTATTTTTAGTGGCTTTGCTTGACCTAGCCAAGAACCTTGACCCTTTGTACCACTCCAACAGTTGTACATCCTATTTGCATATCCACCTTTTTGTCAGTACATCTGCCAGGATTGGGGAATCTGGCCATCCTGCTGGCCATCCTGTGTATTGTCGAGTTGTGCTTTTGTTTGTTTTGGTTTTGCCATGTGCTTCTGTTTGTCCCTGTGTACTCCTGTCCCCGCCCCCCACCTGATCCCTATTATTACCTGGTTTGTCTCCTCCAATAGTCTGTCTGCTGTTTATTGTTCTGTGCATTTAAGTCCTGTGTTTGTACCTGTTCTTTGTCAGGTTGTGACCTTTTGTTCTCTCTGCCAGTCTGTGTGGTTTGTCTTCCGTGATCTGTAATTTTGACTGTGTTTACCTGGACCTGTTTTTGCTTTACGTTTTGGATTTGGTTGCCCTGTGGATCTCTGGCTCTGACCTTGTTTGTATCCTGTTTTGACCATTCTTTTGCCTTTGGATTTGTTTGCCCTCTGGATTTCTGGATTTGACCTTGGACTGGACACTGTTTGAGATTGGATTCTGATTTTTGTTTTGAATAAATCTTATTTTACTCAGTGCATCTGCGATTGGGTCTTGGTCTGTCAAATCCTCACACTTTTTGCAGATATGTTGTTATATTGTCCTGTCAGCTTCTACTGGTTTTGATCTCTCATTGTTGCGTGTACATTACTATATCACAAACGCACTGTCACATCAATCAACTGCAACAAGACAAAACCACAACTCTATAAACATCTTCCACCAACAGTCACAGCATTCCAGATTAGCAACAAGCATTCACAACAATCTAACTTTACATCCAAGGGAAGCCCCAAAGACATTCACTAATCATCTATGAAATTTGAGGGGTTCCATACAAAATATCTCTACCCACACCCCATCCCTACATGAGAACATACTATACCTCTAGTTGCTAGAAAGTGATGTCACAAAGAGGAAAACTCAGCGAGAGTGGGAACAAAATGCAAAGCTTACCAAAATGGGTCTGAACTGTACCACACTGTCCATCAAGGAGGACTCAATGATATGGTTCCTGAGCCAGTTTTACCAAGATATTGAGATCAAGAACTTTTAAAGTTGTTAAATAACCATGTATTGAGACACCAATGATGTACACCAGTTATCAAACAAACAAACAAACAAAAAAACATAAATATTTAACTTCTATACATGTCACTTGTACGCATTGTACTCGGACTGCAATGTATGCCACTTATGACCACTTTGACTTGAACAACCGTCCCATTAACCATGTTATGTTATTTTCAAGTAGTGATGTATGTATGGTCACTCAAATGTGCTGACAAACAAACATAACTGCTCTGATCTGCACATCACAACATGTGTCCCTGAGGAACATAGACATGCAGGACAGACAGACAGGGCTGTACAGACTTCAGTACATTCTACACCTTTCTGTCATAAATAATGTATCCCAACTGCTACCCATACTGCATTGCTGGTAAAGACAGGATGTGCCATTTTCACCACCTTTGTCCCTTCTTAATCTGTTCTTCAACTCTTGCATAACTTTTCATCAGAAGAGGTGCTTGCCCAGCCATCCACCTTAACCTCCCCCACGTCTTTAACAGCACAGAAGGAGATGTGGACAGAAGATCAGTGACAGAATGATGATCAGAACATCAGCGACTAACAAAGACAATGTAAACACAATATAGCAAAAGTTAACATGGTACTGCTACTGTACATGCAACATACTACGGTGGTACTTTATGAGGCACCATGGTCTAATGTCAGTATATTCTGCCATTATTGTGGTATTTACAATTGTACAATGGATTATTTACAGTACTCTACAAAATACAGTTACCTAATGATGGTACATTTTTCCACTACCACAGTATTTGTCATGGGCTATGGTGTTTTCCTGGATTAAGACCAAGTATCTCAGTAATTTATGTACAACTGTATTATGATTGATGGACTGGCGACCTGTCCAGGGTGTTTCTCCGCCTTTCGCCCTATGTGCGCTGGGATAGGCTCCAGCACCCCCGCGACCCTAATCAGGACAAGCGGTTTAGATAATGAATGAATGAATGAATGAATGAATGTATTATGATTGTGCATATAGCCGCTCACAGTACCACTCAGTCATACTATGTTCCTAAAGACAATCACCCATTTAAACAACTGTGGTGTTATGTTAGTTAAAAAAAAAAAAAAGCTTTCAGTTTGCCAGCTGAAAACCTACTTTTAACATTCTGTTTAAATCAGAGGGAAGCATGTGCAATCTGTAGGTATAACATCAAACCATAGCTGAAGTTTGTGTAAGGTACAATCCTTCAAACATTGCTTAAATTCCTGAATATTTTCGCACATTTTCAGACAATCACCCCAAACAAGTTTATTTCAGCAAATATCAGCTGAACATTAAAAATACATTTCGGCTATAAACTGAATATTCACTATTATCATTTTTATGGATCATTTACTGACTTTGCATAAGTGAGTCATTTCACCCCTAAGGCCTTTGTGTAAACTCTGTAGATCTTTTAAGTGTACACAATTATACTACAGTTTTCTTCTGCCTCTTATTTATTTATTTTAATTCTAACTCCCTAGTTGTATGTCTTTTCTGAGGCAGACTAAGGTACCTTTCAGCCGTCAAAACGAACTCAGAGCATTTAGTCAGCTTTTTTGCACATATGTGAACACTCCAAACAAACTCAGAGCCTTTTGAAATGAACCGAACTAAGACCACCCCAAGAGGTGGTCTCAGCTTGGTTTGCTTCGATTCTGTGTTGCGGTTCGCTTAACCTGTGCATTGTGAACACAAAGCGCTCCAAGTTCACTTTGCCTTTTGCCATTGTATTTTAGCCCTCTAGGCTGGCTGTGGACAGATCATATGCTATTGCACTGGGACACTCGGAAAAAAAACAAATAGACAGAACCCTGGCCATTGGTAATATAAAGGAGTATTAGGGTGACATTGAAGAAGAAAAAAAATCTGAGATTTTGAGAATAAAGTTGTAATATTACGAGAATAAAGTCATAAGAAGAAAGTCGTACTTTAACGAGAGAAAAGTCATGATGTTACTGAAACAAAATCGTAATTTAACAAGAAAAAAGTCATATTACAAGACTAAAGTCTAAATTTTAGGTTACATGTTATTTTAGAGGGGAAATATCAGAAGAGCAGCCTGCCACCTGCATTAAAATGAGGAACATGGAGCATCTTGTGAAGTTACACTTTAATATAGGTGTAATGTTTCAATAATCCCTGATAGTGCTTATTAATTCAACCTTTTTATTATTCTCCATATCTTCTTTTTCAACATGGCACATACTCCCCCTGCCTCCTGTTCCCCTCCATGCTTCTCATCTTGTCTTTTCCCCTAATGTCCGTTTCTGTATTTACAGTGTAACAAGGGTAAATCAATAGGTTTCACAAATAATGAAATACCTAATCTTTTGGCACATCAGCACCACATTATCATAACTATCAGGACCTCTCGCCTGTTTTGTTGGTTGCTGGTAATATATTTTCTTAAAAATGTTTTTTTCTCTTGAAATCTTACAGAAATGTATTCTCGTAATAATATGATTTTTTTTCTCGCAGAATTATGACTTTATTCTCATAATACAATTTTTTCTCGTTAAATTACGACTTTATGCTTGTAATACGTGACTGCACACATGATTTAGGGGCACATTCACAAAATTTCCATTTTTGTTTTATCACAAGATACTAAAGCACAGGATCAGAGCTACAAAATGAGGTATCACTTGCCAAGATTAACCAAACACTTTGGCTTTAATCCTCAGCAGAAAATTATGATTTTGCAAATGGCCGTTCTGAGAAATCAGTCTTTTTTTGCATACGTTCTCAGCACAAAGTCTATTTTTAGAAAAGGAATTGACGCTTTAAATGGTTAGATTTGGATAGTGTTTTACTCTATCAGTAAGTTAACTTTGAATGTGCGGTGTTGAAATAAAAATCCATTAAATGTATATAAAATATTGTAAAAAGTCCAAGATAAAGCACTGAATTTAGTGGTAAATTG
The DNA here is from genome assembly GCF_902362185.1 of Chanos chanos. Classification (NCBI taxonomy): domain Eukaryota; kingdom Metazoa; phylum Chordata; class Actinopteri; order Gonorynchiformes; family Chanidae; genus Chanos; species Chanos chanos. The sequence goes on from NC_044502.1 coordinate 35,092,482, forward strand.
TGATTTTTTTTTTATTCTTCTCATTCTCTGCATATCTTTGTATGTCCCTTCATCATTCTGTGACTTCAACACATTAACAGATGTTCTCCCTATTGTTTTATATCAAAGGGTATTTATTTGCATTTGAATAGTTGGAGGACTACCTGGGAGGACTACATGGAGTTGGGCAGTTGTTTCATCCACAATTATTGTTTAGGTTCAGCATTGCATTACTACACCACAAAAAAAGAAAAGCAATCAAAAGTGCCACCACAGAAGCACATTCCTTCCTGTTTCAGTCAAAAATCCAGGATTACTTAAATTAGGTTTTTAACAAAAGTGCTTTGTATTGCAAGTTGACATCACAGCAAACGTGAGAGGGTGATCTTGAACTGCATGAGTGTATCAAAACATGGATGCATACAATTTGCGAGTGCTTGGTTCAATAATGCAGCATAACAGGAAATTGATGATGTTTTCTCCCCTATCAGTTCTCAGGGGACGAACTTTTTTATATATATATTTACAAATCACTTTCAGTTTCAAAAAGAAGGCACATGATAGATAAACACTTCAGGAATTTGAATCCACCACTATCTCATTTTTGACGAATTACTTATTCCCTGTGGTTTTTGTGGTCTCCTGGAAAGTTGACACGGCCACGATGTGGAGAGTTTACCCTCATCGGGTCACATATTACGACTTTATTCTCAAAATCTCAGAATTTTTATTTTCTTCAATGTGACCCTATATTCCAGCGTACTGGTAACGACAGCAAGACTGGTGGATGAGGAGTAGTTTGGTCCGAGGAAGAAACTACTGCACTTTTCCAGATATGGAACGGAAAACACAATTAACCAAATACAACAGGAATGTGAATAAGACAAATGCAGCAGCAGCCATCTTGTTCCAGGTGAAAGCTACCCATAATCTAGGAGATCTGAGAACTGCAGAGGAACTACAGAGTGAAGAGAAAGAGGACTGAGGCCCCATCAGAACTGAAGTGGACCAGAAAGGGAACCGAGTCCTCTTTCAAATTAACTCACAATGTCAGCGCAAAAGAACTGAGTCCCTTCTCTGTTGGTCCACTTTTTGGTCCACTTTAAGCATTGAAACATGAATAATGTTATAAAATTGCATAATTCTCATAAACATAATTATCATGGAATAAACAACATTACTAGTTTGTGTAAAGCTCGTGTCGAAGTTAACCTACTTGACAGAAAATTGGGTTAACTCCGGCACATACCTTGCCGTTTTTGCGCTAATCACTCCAGACCAGCAGGTGGCAGAATTGATGTAATCGGGAAACCGGCGACTATAAAGATCACACAAGAGATTGTACTGTCATATTTTATTGTGGTGAAAATGGCGACTAGTGGGGATGATCCTCAGACTGCCGAAGCCACGGGCGATAAGCATATTCAAAATGATGGATATAATAAAAAATGTATATTTTGTAAAATTGTGAACAAAGAACTGGATACCGAACTTCTGCATTCCGTAAGTATACCATCAGTGTTTAAGGGACATTATTAGGCTCAAAGGCGTTTCACTTAAAACCGCTGTCATAGTTAGCAACCGATTGATTGGTCTTTCTCCAGATAGCAAGACATGTTGTACAGAATGTGTTTGTTTGTTTTTAGGACGAGGAAATATCCTGCTTCAGAGATATAAAACCTGGAGCCCCTCATCATTACCTGGTTGTACCAACACAGCATGTTGGGAATTGTAAATCACTCGGAAAACAACACATTCCTTTAGGTGAGTCCCTTAGTAATATTTGTTGGTTAATATTGATCTCAGCATTACGTGAACATGAAATATTAAAAGAAGTATGAGAAGTGGATAACCTCCTGCTTGACATAGTGATCCTAGGTTTCACATAACTTTCTCTCTGGTGGTCTTTTTTTTTTCTTCAAGTTCCAGCTATTAATATAAGTTATTTGTTGTTGTTTACTTATGAATACTTGTTTGTGATCAGTTGAGAAGATGGTGGAAATCGGCAAGGCGGTACTTCAGAAGAACAACTTCACAGATCTCAGTGATGTTAGGTATGGTGCTTTTGTGTTCTGATTCAAATAATACATCTAGGTAGTAAAACTGATGTTGTTTTGAAAATGAAAACGTGGGTCAAGCGTTGTTGAGAGGTCACATGAATGATTATATGTCATAGGTTTGGGTTCCACTGGCCTCCCTTTTGCTCAGTCACTCACCTACATCTCCACGTCCTGGCTCCTGTCAGTCAGATGGGCTTCATGTCTCGAATGTTCTACCGGCTGGACTCTTACTGGTTTATAACGGTAGGAAGACTGATCCAAGATGCGGTTTAAATCATGTCCTGTCAGCCAACACCCAACCCCTCCTCCACTCTTTCATATGTTTACTTAATTGTATCATTTGAATCTTTTTGTAATATTGTGCCTTCTCTACACTCTATTAATTTCACAGTCCTTTTGTTACTTTTGTTTCCTCTTTCTGATTTCCCTCTTAATCAGAACATACATTTGCTTAACAGTGTATGCAAGGTTCACTTTAAATAATGTCTTAACTTTTCTGTCGTTAAAACACTGCTCTTCATTATTTAGATCTTGAGAGCATAGTATTGGTGTTGTGTAACATTACTGTGTATAACGTTGTTTGTAAACACCGTGTGGAAATACTTCAATGCCCGTTGACACCAGATTGACAGATCCAGAACTTGCTTGTCCTGATTAGAAGCTGCTAAGGATGAGCGAGTACCCTGTTTTTTGTTGTAGGGACAATGGATTTAACTGAGCAGAACATGTTACTGTGGCAGTGAATGGGAACCTTTATTGTCTGTGACTATTCTAGCGGAGCTCCCTGGTTGCCTGAGGCATCAGTGGTACTTTTTAATTGACAAAGTTTCTATCCATCAGGATGAATGAGGGAATACAGTCTTACACAGCTCATTCACTTTCTTAACACAACAGTAGAAGCATTGTTAAAGAAGTAAAGGTCACAGTCCAGAACAGCACTGTCAGATCCAGTAGATCTAAGCCAGTTGGAGACTGTTTGTAGTGTCTTTGGAAATGAACATTTGATAACCTTTCTTTTGTTTGGTCTCTTACAGGCAGAACAGCTGATCCAAAGGTTGAGCTCTATGGCTTAAATGAGCTGAGAAACATTCAGGATATCGAAAGCCACATGAATCAAAACTGGTATCATTTTTTAATTCTGCATGTGAGGGCATTTGACCAGAAACGAAGGTGAATTTAAGTGCCTTATGGTTCCAATATTTACTTAGGCTAGGTGTGAGGAAATAAGGTTATCAGTTTAAGCCAGTCAAGCTAATGAAAACTGAAACATGTTAATGCCACTTGCATGTCACTGGTATCTGTCTAATTCTTAGTGAAAGACTTGGTCATTGTGTCATGTTTCCTGGCTAATTTGTTAAGAGTTCTAATAAGAACTAAGGCTGCTACAGTGGTGATCACAATAAGTATATGTGTAGTCCTGCTTTGACTTAATGTCATTGTTCACTGATCACATATGTACTCTAATACTGCATTTTCAAATGATGGGACGTTGAGGAAAACAGTGATAACAGTGAAAAGAAGTTTCTGCATGAACTAGAGATGAGTGACGTTAATCCTGTATGTGGATTGTGTAGTACTGTAAATTTTTTTAAAAAAGCGAATGTTTATTCATACATGTGTACCTCAAATGATAAGAGTATTAGCACTGCAGAGCATGAAACACTGATTCCTTAAGTTATTATGACATGTAAAATACCAATTACATTTTAATATATGTATATAAGGTAATATATTAAATAAATGGGAACTCTGTTCAAATTTTAACATTGTTTTATGTTCTTGTAACCTAAACTTGCATGTTTCACAAATCTTTTTCATTGAAGAGAGTGACATTAGTGCAACGTACTTGCGAATTGTAGCTAGAAAATACAGAGAAAAATTTCCGAGTCAGCAGTATGCACGAGTAGCACGTTTCATCAACATTTGGAACGGAGACAACGTAGCTCTCTAAGATGAACTACACACATTTAAAAAAATGCTCGTTTCTTAGTAAATAAAACATTCAGGTGCGGATGACGGCTAAGCTTGCAACGCGTTCGTACATTCAGTGTCGATGGTCTACAAAATACTGTGTTTTGTTACAACTAGAAAGCCCAACATTTTGCCCTGACTTAAAAGTGAAGCGACAAGCAGTACGCAAAACAACATTGTAGGTAAATTCATTAAGTATTCGTTAATACGCCACTTTTTCCTTTGCTCGCTGTCTACTGAAGCAGGGTAATGACCACATGGTTATCCCGGCCCTGCCACAGCATTTCCCCGTCAAAGTGCACGAGCCCTTGTTTCCGAGCGCGTAGCAACACCCCGACCACTTTGTTAGAGATGGTAACGTAATGCTCAAATAGAGTTCCAAACTCGACAGCTGGCCTCCCGTCCTTTCCACATTCTCCGATTTCTCTTATCACCTGGCACAACTGCTGAACCTCCCCACTGATGTGAGAGTGCGCATCTTTTCCTCTTTGCTCTGTTTTCGAACCTTCCTTGGGTCTGCCATAGCCTTCTTGTCCCCGCTGTAGCTGTGGTAAATGCGTCCTCTTCTCGTTACTAAAAGGATTGTGCCTCTGATACTCACAGTGATCAACGGACCATTTCTGCCAGTTCTCTTTCAAACCTTTAACCGATACCACACAAACTTCAGCGCAGTCATCGCATTGGTTAGGTGTACCGTTTGTTTCCATAGTGGACTGTTTCTGGGTTCACAAAAAAGACGGGTGCATTCACAAAGTTCTTCACTTACACACATATTTCTGTGGGCAGAAAAAAACGAATGAGTTACCACTGTTCACACCGGGTTCCGACGATTCAGCTTAAGTGCAGAACTACAATTTGTCTATAAATCAGTTAAAGACAGTTGAGTCGAAGTCGACTCGATGTGAGTGAACATTAACCAAATTTATGAGGTGAAAGCAAAAGTCATAGATCTCAATTCTCAACTCTTTGCAATAGCCTACTTATAGAACCTACAAAACACAGGTGATTAAAATATAAATATAAAAAGATTTTCATTGCGACACACGTCTCCCAAATGGTCAAAAGCACTGGTCGGTACGTGAAGTTATGACTAAAATTCATGGCATTTTATATAACTATAAATGGTTGTGTTGCCCTGTGATACTGACTATGTGGTTTCTTTATTTTCCAACACCAAGACCATTCTGGAAAAAAAACAACAACGATTAAACATTGCAACTTACCCGCATTGTTTAGATCTCACATGAGGCTGATGAACACTTGATACATTGTAACTTCATTGTATGAAACTGAAGCTAACAAATTGCAGGTACAGCAGAGGACAGTTTACTGGCCTCTGGGAACATAATGAGTGACATGTACATCAGCCAATGAAAACGCGAGGATGATGCACAAACACGTGATGTTGATCCTATAACGGGCAAGATTTCACCACAGTGTAGTCCTTTAAAGCAGCTTAGAGGATAAAATTTGGCTGTCATAACTTGCTGTATTGGCTGTTTTCAAACGATTTGTACATTACTTACATGAAGGATGATATTTTAAATTGTATTTTATTTTTGCATCCAAAACTGAGTTGACATTTAGTAAAACGCGCACATATATAGATGAATGAACACATGTTTATCTAAGAACAGTGATCTAATCCATTTAAGGACACATTGTGAGCATCATATGGGAACTGAAACGAAAGCACATTCGTTCCTATCGGAACTATTTACTGTAACAGTCAAACATGGCGCTACACTGTGGCAGATCATGCCGGCAGTATCTGCTACATTTAGCACACGATCATGTTGACTTCAGATTACCGGTATGGACGGAAAGGCCCTCATTTATTTAGACTTGCAGTTCTTAAAAAGCTTTTGTTATGAGACATGATAAAGGACGGGAGTTAAGGCTTCCAGTGATGTTTGTTTGTTTGCAGAAAAGCTTGTGGTACCAGTGATTGTTTCTTGTTTACACATTCTGGATCAAATGTACAAATTACTACAAGCGTAGAAGATATAAAAGTTATGGATGTAGGACTGTAACGTGAATATTGTCTGAAAAATGTATTCCAGGAGATCAAAGCGTTGCTGTCTCTTAGGGGCCGACAGTTTGATCCGTCCGAAAACTTCCAAGAAAGGGTACGCTCTTACTGAAGTTGAATTATGTCTTTTTCAGTTTGCTTGGTATCATACTATACTCTTACATTTTCCGTTTAACTGAATGAATGAATTAATTTAAATTTTGTAGTCTCCATTTTGGCGACTAAATGGCTTATCGGAGGATGACGCGCGGAGCATCATGAAACGAACAGTGTGCGGAAAGTAGGTGTGGGGCTTGTACTGTGAGGGTAAAACAAACAAAAACAAAACAAGTGTCATTTGGTTCGACAGTCGATAATCATTTACTCAGAAAGTGTTGTTTGGCGTGTGCAATGGTTGTTAAAATAGTCTGGGTACATTCAAGGTCTGTCTTTGAACTTTGGGGTCATGGAGCAACACAAACTGAGCTGAAGACATCCCTGTTAGAGTACCCGGCAGAGAACATGGTTTGTGATGGCACAATATAAAGACTTTCTCACTCTTGTCCATTATGCATACGTTTTTTCAGCTGATTTTTCTGACGTTGTCTGTTTGCTTGTCTTTCTTTGACAGGCTCCCTACCTAAAACAAGAATCAACATACAAGATTAATGTCTACACATTCAACAAGACATTGTTGTTCAAAGATCGAATTGAAAAGATAGATGTAAGATGTCTTTGGAAATGTCTTCATCTAGTTTGTTATTAACACTTCTCCACCCACCATTTGAGCATACTGTAACAGTCATAACCCACCTTATATAAATGGTCATAGTCCTGCTTAACATCTCGATAGCAGAGTTCATTCCTGGATAGACACCAGGTCCACAGAATTACAGTTGCCTATCCCTGTCTTAGTTTATAAACATATAAACAGTATGATTGTCAAGTTATTCTCAGTAATACTCAGGCAATAATAATAATAACAGTTATAAATTATGGGGTAGCTCTGATATACTTAAGTTAGTTATACTAAATGTTAGTATAGAACATTTACTTTGCTCAAACAAAAAAAAAAAACTTAATAGCTCAGCAAAGTTACAGTATATTGCACAGTTACATATCTGTCAGGTTTCGCAAGTTATCCATTTGTGTATTCAAAGGCTTTGGACTTCCTACCATTTGAAGGGAAGGTTAATCTGAAGGATCCAGATCATGTTTTCTGTTTACTGGAAGACTATGGCTCTGACCCCAATGACATCCCAGAGAAACCCTTGTATATGTATTTTGGTAGATGGGTGAGTTCTAATTACGTTGAAAGCAAACTGATCAATTTCTCTGTCAACTTATAGTTTGTATAACTTAAAAATGCAAAATTAAGAATAACGTAAAAAAAGAAATTATATAAAAATTAATCTCTATGTCATGTAATAAGTACAAAGATTGGAACTGAATCATAAGAGTGACTGAAATTGTTTTATGTCTTGTGGGATGAAAATCAATTGCTCTCAGATTGCAGATGGCCAGAGGGAACTGATTCGCTCTTACAGTGTGAAGAAGAGACACTTCATCGGGAACACTAGCATGGATGCTGGCTTATCTTTCATAATGGCCAACCATGGCCGAGTGAAAGCCCATGACCTGGTATATGATCCTTTTGTAGGAACAGGTGAGCAAAACACTACACCCTAGACATGAGTGTGACTGTAGAACAGTAGCTGCCAAACTCCTGTCAGGACTTCAAACCAATAGGAATTTGTCTTGTTTGATTAGTGACCCATTGAAATAATATAAAAGTTTTAGCGGACACAGGCCATGGTACATATTTCTGTAATCGATATATGTGTTTTTTGTATTGATGTATGTATTTTTATATTACACTTTAACATAATCTCTTACTAACAGAGTTAGATAATAACCATTAATATACATTTATTGAGTTTTCTTTAAACTGCGAGAAGATGGCATCTTTGGTGTGGGAATGAAGCAGTTGCTGTTGTTTCTCATTCTGACTGAAAGCAGCTCTGACAGGCATATGTTGGAAGCACTGGAGAATATCTTGACGTTTACTGATTTTCATTCTTTCTTAACAAAAACCTAGAGTTGATCCTCTTGCCCTGACATTCTTTTGTCTAATGTGTCAGTGAAACAGCGAGCTGATCTCAGTTTTATCTGACCACCATTAGATTCTCATTTCCTTCACCTCTGATCTAAAAAAAAAAAATTCTATTCCAAAATCATCAATCAAGTTGAGCAGGAATGTCTGTGTGGTATTTGATTGCATGCTCTTCTCTCAGTTGGAGCTTTGAATGGGTATTTTTTTCTTAGCATGCCATGATGGTTGTCCTGCTGCCAAGCCCCCTTTCACACATGTCGGCTGGCATTACAAGTCATAGTGGGGAATAAGGTGTGAGATCTGCTCACCAGATGTGATGATTTATCACCCACTTCACTCAGGGATTTGTGCACGTGTCTTCACCTCTCTTTCCCCTGGCTTTCTCTCTCCCCTCTCTCTCTCTCTCTCTCTCTCTCTCTCTCTCTCTCTCTCTCTCTCTCTCCCTCTGTCTCTCTCTCTCTCTCTTTCTCTCTCTCTCTCTCTCTCTCTTTCTCTCTCTCTCTCTCTCTCTCTCTCTGAATATGAGTTCCAGTTTCAGCAGTGTTTACAACTAAGCGGAAAAAGTCTGAAATCAAAGTTGGCAGAAACACTGAAGCCATCTCAAAGGTTTACCTAGAAAAAACCCCCCAAAAAACTGTGGACATTACTTATTTCTTTGTATTCCCCAGCAGGTATATTATCTACCCAAGAGCTGTTCTTTCACAGATCATGTGTTTGACTCGATACCCAGGTCACCTCTCTCACCTATATTTGTGTTTTTCCTATGTTTTGCAGGGAGCCTCCTGGTGGCGTGCTCTCACTTTGGGGCTTATGTGTGTGGGACAGATATTGATTACAACACCATACATGGAATAGGTAGTTAAAAAACATTGTAGTATAAACGTATAGAGCTAAGGTATATGTTAACGGTATTCACAAAGCAATATTTTTGTATTTTTTTTGTGTGTGTGTGTATGAATTTGCATTTATATCGGTGTGGACAGATAGTTTGGTAGAGTTATTAGAATAACTTTGGTTGAATTTCAGGTAAGGCCAGCAGAAAGAACCAGAAGTGGAGGGGTCCAGATGAGAACATTCGAGCCAACCTGCGGCAGTATGGTAAAGAACACCTCTATGTGGACGTCCTCGTGTCAGACGCATCCAAACCTGTTTGGAGGAAAGAGGCACTATTTGATGCCATCATCACAGACCGTATGTTCATTTTATTTGTTTTTGTCCTGATTTGAGCATCAGTAGTTTCCTCTGTGTAGTGGGCTGTGTGTGTGTCTGTGTCTGTGTGTGTGTGTATTGTGTGTGTAAATACTGCCAGTATCTGTTTTTATTTGAATGGGACTGGAGGATGTGGTACCACACATATCTGTTGCAATGCTACACAATGACAAGTATTGGGGAAGACTGTGATGTCATTACATTTTTCAAAATTTATAAATACACTTAGCAGTTCTTCAAGGTCTTCAAAGTCAGTATATCAACAAAGGTTGTAAATTACACTGAAATGAGACACATAACAGTTTATTTGTTCAAGCTTGTTCCACTATTGTTCACGCTATTTATGTTACTTAGATGTGATTTATAAATTTGTTTGCGGGCTGTTTTGGAAAAAGCCAAGATATACACCTGCCATTTCTCACAGAGCAGTTTTTCAATGCATGGTTTTTTGGGAAGTAAGAAAATATATGTCATGTAATGCTCTGAGGAGTGGTCTTGCCAGATAGTGAAATAAAATAATCATCTTGGCATCTGTGGTTGTTAAGGTCAGTTCTCATTGCTCATGTCAAATATAGGCAATATTTTCTGCTATCATAAGTCTGTCTGCTTTTTTCTTCCCCAGCTCCATATGGTATTCGTGAGTCAACAAGGAGAACAGGTTCTCATAAGGACATTACCAAACCCCCTGATGACTTGTGAGTCTGTTGCCTTTCCTGTTTACTTCCTGTTACAGTGCTTTTATAGTACTTTCATTTTAAGATTTGTTCTGTAAACTATTGCCCAGTTTAATTGCCACTATACTAGCATTCTGTATTCAGTATTCCAGAGGAACCTATGGTATATTCAGTAGTAAAAGAAGACAGGTTAGTGTCTCCTTTTCACTGGACCTGCAATTTTTAAATCAAGGGCATGATTCAGTTGTTCAGAGGTTTCTCAAGCCAAATGTGACTGTCTCTATTAAAACTCTGTTGTTGTTGCTGTTGTTCTTGTTGTTAATATGTTTGTCATTTCAGCTCTGGAGAGAGTCATGTTCCAGTTTCCATGGCATACCATCTGAGTGACATCTTCACTGATCTTTTAAAATTTGCTGCTCAGCACTTGGTCCTTGGTGGGCGACTAGTATACTGGCTTCCAGTCTACAGACCAGAGTAAGTAAAATTATAGGACAGGATAGAGTCAAGGCTGTTAATTTACAAGGCCATGTTTGATATAATTGATGACTGTGTCCTAAATACCCACACTGGTCTTTAATGGCCTTGTCTCTCTACAAGTCACTTTGTATTACTGATTACATGACATGTGCCCACACCTGTTTTTGAAACTGACGTGAGTGCTTAATTAGGGGTTGATGGTAAAAACCAGCTGGTTTGATTGACGTAAAGATGAAAATTTAAGGGCATGTCAGAAATTGTACACCAGGGGGCGGCCTAGGCTTCAGTTTAGCCATTCAGCTTTGAAGTCCATTGCTAAGCCGCTTGAGCTAGACACTATGCCCTCGACTTTGCGGTGGTCTGGCCTGCTGGGGCTTGCTCCGCTGCCTGAGGAGAGCAGAGTGAGGAACAGGTGTCCCCAGGTGGTGGGATATTCCCTTGTGCTATCGCTGACCACAGACAGACCCTCTCCACAGACAGCGCTGACCGCAGATTACAGGCTTGGAGAGAAACCATGACGAAGAAAGTTTCTGTGATCTAAATTACAGCTCCTTTTCTCTTCAACGATTACCTCATGTCTGTGACGCACACCTTAGCACCGGTAACAGAATTTCCACCTTCGTCAGGAAAAATCAGGATCACAGGCTAGGCATATTCTGCTGACTAAGCGTCAGAAAGGATCTTTAGCTGACCTCTTCTCTACCACTGAAAAATAAGTGTACGTGAAGTATTTGTTGATTCAGATGATAGCAGGAGACTCAAACAGTCTTAAGCTCTGAGAGCATCTCACCCATGCTGCAGCCACACTTGACCCCATCTCATCTGTCTGACACATTCAGGGCACTGTGCCAGCACAAACTCACAGTGTGTGACAAACTGACATACAGACTAAACAGAGCTGGCCTCTGCAGTCTGCTCAGGATTTGGGGATAAGGTTGGTATCTGCTTACCACTGACCTGAATGTGTGGGGTGCTCTGATGACAGACAAAAATGGGCTTTGTCCAGACCTATGGGAATGGAACTGGAACAATTAAGAGTGTAGTTCTCACTGGTAGCCATGAGTCCAATCTTTACTTTGACCACCTTCCTCAGACTGTTATTGTGCTTCAAAGACACGGGGACATGTAGTCCACCCTCAATGTCTTCTTCTAACCTACATGTCTTTGCAATCATTCGCTGTAATTTTCACCGTGTGTCCAATAGGGGGTGCTAAAACTTGGTGCTAATTAAGGATGTGTTGAGTTGCTGTCTGACAATGAATCTGGATTGAGTGTTCGTGTAGCAACACTCTTGTTTATAAACATTGGTGTCAAAGGAGGGGACGACTGCCACAGGAATCCAGAGCTGTGGTGCCGCTCAGCCTTTAACAGTCGACAGTGGAAAACGGCGCCTGGGTCACCCTACAGTGCATCACGGGCCTGGAGAATGAGGTCATCGCCTACTCTCAGCTAATTAAAAATGCTTCCGCTGTTGTCAAGAGCAATGCCTCACCCGTGCCTTCGTTCCATTTTAACAAACTTTGCGGCTTCACGAGCTCATTAACATTTAGTCTGCATGCTTTTTCAAATTGTGTGGTGTATGTCGTCATTTAGAGTGTTTTAGATGTTCCAACCGCTGCGGTTTCGTTTCCTCTGCCTTTGGGGTGGCAATGACTGAAATTATTACGGGCAAAAATGTCATTACTTGAAGCTTTTTAACGAAGCTGAACATGCAGCTCTGTAACTGGTGGTAAATTGGGTTTGAACCCCCAGGTTGACGGCTGGGGTCATTTTAGCTGTATGCCACTAGGGAATACAGGAAATCCGCTGCATATACTTTGAGCTTGGATTACACATTATTTTACCTTCACGCTGAGAGCATTTTATGCCTGCAGGGTGAACGGGACTGATGTGTGGTTTAATTTCTTGGTTTGGTTCACTTCAGGCCTTGTGAAATAAGATTCTGTACCCAGACAGCCGCCCCCCCCCACCCCCCTCAAAAAAACCCCACCTGATTTTGCCTAAAAACCAGGCATTCCTAGCTGCATCTCATCGAAATTGACTGCATTAGTCTACCAAATGGGAAGTGATCTCTCGTCATTCAAAATGAACCAATCAAGTATAATGTTGTTTTCAAAAGAAATAACCACACTCATTCTGAAAAATGGGCAAGGGAATCAAGTGTCTTTTGCAAATTTAGGTTTGATAATAGCCCATGAAGAGAATGAACCAAGAGAGTGCCCATATCATTAGCACCTACATTCTCCAAAATCCCACACTGGCACTGAGGCTTCAGCTGTGTATTAGATAAAGCAGAAAATCACTCATCATAATGAGTTTTAAAGTGACTGGTGGTAGGACCACCAAAGTAGCTGGAAACACATTAGCAGTAACAGTAACTGCAGTTGCACCATAATTGAATTCTTTGCTGAAACGACAGACAAAATACATCTGTAAACAAAGAGTAAACAAATACAGTAGTTACAGTAAATTGTAATGATTGTTCTTTTAAACACATTTAAAATGTAGCAGTGTGAAATATAATCAGAACAGAAAAAAATCACAAATAAACACTGGTTTATGTAGTAAACAAACCAGGTGTAAAATGAGCCCCAGAAAAGAAACTTTTTAAGATCAACTTGTGTGTCCCTTGGCATAGGTTCTGTAGCTTTCCGGAATGTTTTTAGAGGGATGCAACCATAAGTCTATTCAAGTATTTCTACCACAAGTAACACTCTTTTAAGTGTTCAGTTGGTTGAAGAGCTTGGGGCAGAGATTGCCTCGACACAACAGAGCATACACTGAGCTCTCTTAGCCTTCAGGCTTGTACATTATCATCCTGGAACTAAGCTCTTCCATCAGGATGGAAATGCATCCCCATAGGCTTAAAGCGATCACTTAGAAAGACTTACTGTCACTGACTTTTACCTTTGCCTTTAAAGGGTTGGGCAGACCTCAGCTCTCATAGGGAAATGTGCCTACACCACTAGACCAAAACTTTTTGCCATGGAAAACAAGCACTGGATTCTGTAGGTTTTTTTGTGGCCACACATGTAGTCTTCTGTTTGGTCAGGGAGAGGGATGTCTCATCTTACCTTATGACCCCCCCCCCCACACTTCCTGTTTTCTCCAGTGTTTTGCTTTGTTAAGTCCTCGATGGACTGTCCTTGATGAGACGGTCTGTTCACACCCTAGATTTACCTTCAGCTGACTTGATTGTCTGTTTTGACTTGTATCCTGAACCAATGTTTGAACATCACAGTCAAGGAGTGTGTGGTGTTGACTAACGTTGGCCCTAGTTCATGATGTCTTTCCCTTAGACTTCCATACCAACATCACCTTAGCCACTGTTCTTTATGAATCATCAGTAAGTTAAGCTGTCTTCATCTCTCAGGCTTCTGCAAAACATGCCCCAGCAGTCACTCCTCTGCCAAAATCTCAAGAAACTCTTCCCCCATGACTGGTGACCCTGCTTGTGTTGGATTTTCATACGTAACATGAAACGTGTTAGGATATTAATTGCTTAGTTAGTCGCGGAACCGTACCTGTTTAGAGGCACCTGCTTTTAATTTACTTTATCCATCAGTTATCCAAATGTCTCCTTTGGTCTAATTTAGATGGTTACCTTGAAGTCGTACATGTCCATTGAGAGTTGAGCCAGTTTGATCGGAAGTGAGACTTAGCAAATTGTTCTTTCCATAGCTTTGAAAAGTTTATTAGTGACAGACACTGCACCGCATCCGTGGATAGTAAACAAAATAATAATCTTGCCCACATCTGTATGGTGGTTGAGCAGTGTGGCTTTGACATAAGCAAGTAAATCACAGCGACTAAATCACAAAGTTTGGCTTAATTTGCGGCCAGTGTGGGACTGTTAGAGTTGTCGTTTCTTTTTTATATATTTATTGACTGAAATCTTTTGATGAACTCCTCCAAAAAGGACTTGGTTCTTTCTGAGTCAGCACTGTCAGGATGTGAAAGAGGCTGTGAACTGAATGTGTTCCACCAGGGCTTCAGAAAGCACTTTAATGCCAATGTCCAGGAACATAGCATGTTACTGGTCGGTTTTATTTAAAGGAAAAAATGTTTTCCAGATTTCTGTGGATAACGTTCTGAGGAGATTACGCATTTCGGAGTTCACCTGTGACTGTAAGAGGAAATGAAAAGTGAATGGAGACGTAATGGAAAAGTGGGCAACATGAATTCTAAGATCATTTCATCAGAGGAGGAAGTTTAATTTGTTTGTTTGGTTCAATTTGTTTGTTTTTAGCTAATTAAAATGGTAAACTCTCAGTAAACCGTTTTCCTCTGAGTCAAATGACTTCATTTATCATTAGTCTCCATAGGAACCATTTGTGGGTTTTCTTTCTTTTTTTTTTTTCTCTCAAGACAAATAAGTTCTGGGTTAACTTCAGATAGAGTAATTAATGCTTCTTTTTTTCCATTTTTGTTTGTTTTGCTTTGTTCTCCAGGACAGGGGATTTGGGCTCATTTAGGTTATTCATTTATAAATACAGAAATCTTAAGACACCATGTTGCCTTTGGAACTGGATGGTGATCAGTTCTCTGACTGAGCCATGAGTACTGTTTCTGCTGTCAGTGGTTAACTCTATGTTGGCCTGCAGGTACTGTGAGGAGATGGTGCCGATGCACCCATGTCTCACTTTGATCAGCAACTGCGAGCAGACCTTGTCCAGCCACACCTCACGACGACTCATCACCATGGAGAAGACCAAAGAGCCAGAGGTAAGTTTGTCTGTGAATGTGTGTATGTGCTTGTGCCTCTGCGTACATGATGTGAAGAGGGGCTGAATTTCTTTGCATATTGAACCCATAGTTTCAAGTGAGATTGGCTATGGTATGCACAAGAGATTAGGCTAGTTTATGCATACTGTAACTGATGGCGTGTGCCCATGAATATGTTTATATTGTGTGTGTCCGTGTGTGTGTGTCTGTGTCCATGTGTGTGTGTGAGAGAGAGAGAGAGAAAGAGAAAGATTGCACACAGTACTGGAATGGAGAATGCTGATAGTGCTTCAGGCTTGTAGAAAACCCCACCATCTGGCTGTGGTTGACTCACTTTTTTATACTACACTTTAATGACTTAATCACACATTGTATGGAAAATAATCCATCTTTGGATTTGACAACCCCTTCACTTCAAAACCCCAAATTGTTCCCATAAAGGCTTTTTGTGAATCACTCATTCCCTTACACACGCACACACACACACACAGACACACAGACACACAGGCTTTCTGTATTATCTGTACTGACTGACATGTGTCTCCAGCTCTTGGAACTCCAAATCTGGAACAAGTATGCCATGTAAAAACGTCATATCTATAGTTAACATCTTTTCTCACATTCCTCTGTAAAGTCTCTCTCAGAAGGAGACCCCAGATGAGGTAGTAAAAATCAAATTAAAGCAGGAATTTCAGTCTGGCTTGTGCAAAACTGACCCATCTCCAAACGTTATCCATGCTCAGATGTGATTTTGGCCTCGTTTCTGTAGAGATAAATTGAAATGAATAAATAAGTAATGTGGCAGCTACTGTTTTTATAGAAGTCTCAGACTACTTCCTTCAAAATGTTATCATTTTTTAATAATGTTGCAACTGGAAACTTGCTCTACTTGTTTAAGTTTAAGGCAATTTTAGAGGTTTAATATTTGCTGTGGTTTTATTGGATTTAACACAGTTATGGTTAATAGTCAAATAGTTCATCATTTTGAGTTTTAATATATGTTAGGATAAAAATGAAAACTGCGACCTACATTATGATCCCGGAGCACTCAGAAGAATTTCTCTCGCGTAGCATGGATAGTCACACTACTGCTTGGAACTATGTGTATGATGACAGATCCACTTTACCTGTACTGACAAAGTCCAGTAAAAATGTTTAGAGTAGAGCAGAATCATCGCAGGCTCAGTGCTGTCAAACAACACTCAGATCTGCAGAGTGTACTCAAAGCCCCATTTCTGTCCTCCTCGGCTTTCGGTCGTAGAATTTTGGCAGGGATGTTCCCACACCCCTCGTGTCCTCATCTCCCCTACAGACATACACTCTGGAGAATTTACTTCCCGATCTCCTCCAGCACTTACCTCTTATATTCTCATGCCCTAGGCAGCACATGTATAACAATTAAGTAGTGTGTTGGTTCAAACTTTGGCTTATATTATGTGGTTTGGGTTTGAATCATCCTGGCAGTACTGTACGTTGTCTCCAGATTGCCAGGCAGAAGGAAGCAGGAAGGATAAGTGGTTCAAGGGAAAAGGTGACATTGAGTTCTCGCAGTCTCATGGCTTAGTCACTTCCAGCTCTGCGGTTCCTCAGCGCCTCATTAACGTGGAATGGTGCGCTTCCGTCCACCTCAGCTGCACTTGTCCAACCCTGCTGAAGGACCTGACTTTGCCTCGGCCAGGAAAAAACTAAGGAACTTAACACTTACCTCAGTTGCTCGAAACTGGCGATCAACTCATTTTTGAGTTATGCCGCTGTCTCATTTGAGAAGTGTATAGTCTTGTTTACCTTAGATGCTGTGGCTGCTGGTTTGAATGAAGAACTGCATTTTGTCAGCGACGTGGGACGACTCAGGGCAACTGATACTATAAGAATAGTCAGTGCTAAGAGTTCATGCGTTTAAAGTTTAAATGTTTGATGTTGTGTTTTATGGTTGCAGGAGACAGATGCACTAGCACACCTGGCAGACCCACGTTTCAGGCCATACCAAGGCCACAACTCCTTCAGAGAGAAATACTTCAGCGGCCTTACAAAGAAGAGTTCAAGAGAACACAGCAAAACCTCTTCAGACGGAGGAGAGTGACTCATCAGAAGAATTTGAATATGCTTTCCTGTTGTCAGTGTCCTTTGTATGTGTGTTAATTTAAGGCTCACTGTTTTGATACTTTAACTTTTCGAAATAAACAACTTCTTTTATTTAATTTGTTTTATTTCAAGGTGTGAAAAGACAGAAGAACTTTTGACAGTCTCAACTTTTATTCAGTTGAGCAGTTTGAAGTTAAGCAGTTATATACATTTTCTGTATTAAAATGGTTCGACATGGAGGACTACTGTAAATCGTGTGCCTGATACATTTTCATGTACCCGAGACTGTTCAGAAACAGGCGCTGCTGTGTTAATGTCAATGAATAATATAAATGATCCGCTGTTGATATAGTGTGGTGACAAGTTGTCACCTCTGCAGCAGCAAAATGCCCTTTTTTTTTGAGTGAACAAAAAAGCATTCAAAATTTTGAAAATCATTTATGAGTTGTAAATGGGCCAACTTTTACAGTGAATATTTGAAGAAATCAGTCACTGAATATTTAATGTTTAATGTGTAAAATGTCAGAATTGAAGAGGATATTAAAACAATTTGTCTGTTTTCTAAAGTTTATTGCACTATAGAGGAGACATAGTTTTGGAGCATATTTAAAATATGATACAATCTTTAAAATGAGCTTGTTTTATCCTTTATTTTAATCCATAGCCATTACCACTATGATTATAAAACTTTTCCAAATTGCATGGCCTTAAATAGGGAGAAAACATGTACATGTATAAAGCCCATCCACTGCATATTAAAAAAGCAAGAATTTAATATAGCGAAAACACTAGTGACCCACTGTCTCAAAGCCAGCTCTTTCCCATGTCTGATTTTGCCTGTTGCTATGTGACCTAAGCAAGTTTGTTGTCTTCTAAAACTAAAGTATTGTAGCCACACAAATGAGAAAATAATGTGTTAGCTAGCCAACTGAAAAATCTGTTCAGCTGACCATCTCTTTCTCACTCACAGGAAATCCTCTTACTCACAGTCTCTTCTGGCTGACAAGTCCAACTGACTTCTGTTTTCTTATCCTAGCTTCCTAGTGACAATGTGCCTAAGACAGCATGGTTTTCATTTACCGAGCTTAGCGCTTTGTGATCTAGCCAGTCTTCAAACACGAGGTCTTGTAACCAGTTTGTGAAAAGCAGATTCAGGGGACACAAATGGTTGGTTTCCTTTGAATTAAAACCTCTGAACAGCAGACATTTTCAATCAAAATACATTTCAGTCCAGGACTAGGCCTAAATCTGCCCAAAGAGGCAGCATACCTAACGTAATGTAATCTCTTTATCTTTTGCTTGAACTGAGATACTAGCAGAATGCTTTGGAAAGTTCATGTTTGAATTCCATCTTGGATCTTAGAAGGGCTGGATTTCCTCTGCAAGCAAGTGTGTAAAAAGGTTCAAACTGACTTTCATCAAAATCAGCTCATTTGAAAACATTCACACATGTCCGCCCTAGCAAATGTTTTCAAATGAGCTATGCAATTGAAATGGAGTGCTCAGGAGCAGCCAGTCTAACTAATAAACAGCAAAAACAACAAAGGCTCAACCTCCTTCACTTCCAGAGAGACTTTTTCGAGAGAAACGAGTGAATGCCTCTTTATTTGATGCAGATGGTGACTAAAAATATGGCCTCGATCCATCTATCCAAGCCAAGCCTCCATAACAATAACCATAAAAGCCTCCCACCTTTTTCCTCAGAAGCTCCTCAGTATGACTGCAGCTTTTGTGCTAATCGACCGCAGTTTACATGTGAACGTGTCGTTTTTCATTCTCAGACTCTCCATCTTCAGTTTTCAAATGCGTGGTTATCAATGGGCTTAATGGCCATAATGTTCATAATGTGTATGGGACTGTATTCCCTGTGTCTTTGGTGGAGACACCCCCTTCCCCCTGTCGCCTCAACTTGAGTAAACAAACAACTTAAGCAAATGAATTGAGTTCCACAAACCTGTTATTTTTACTACTTTCTTTGTGTAATTTTGTCACCATGAAGCAACTGAGCATTTTCTCACAAATTTCCAGTGTGGCTTTAATTAGAGAGTAGTTTCCTCCAGTATTGTCCAGGCAAAAGTAAATACAAAAACCATTGTTTTCCCTGATGATAAGAAATTCTAAGCCTTTGCTTTCAATGAGCTTTACCAAGAAGGCATCAAGAGTGAAATTGTGTCAGCTACGAACAATGCAATACAAGAGAGTTCATTTAAGATGGTTCTGTGAAAGACATGTCAAATGAAAATGACTGACTGACTTAAAGAGGTGAAGATCAGGTGTATGTGGCACTTAATTATCTGATACTTTTGAATTATTCATCAATTCTAGACACATTTAACATCCCTGAGATTATGTTGTGATGAGAAGTAATAAGATACATTCCTTGTGTGTGGACAGAATGTCTGTGTCACATAGAGGATTAGACTCTTCTCTTTGGGACCAAACGGGAAGAGGCTTGTCCTTGTTACGGAACGCTGGCTTCTGATTGCTTATGTGTGTGTTTGTGTTTGTGTGTGTGTGTGTCTGTCTGTGTGTGTGTGAAAATGCACTCAACGCTGAATCAGACAAGACCCCTGCTTAATGATTAGCAGAGTCGGTCAGGAGGCAGGAGGAACACGCTCATACCGTCCTGTCTGGTGAACACTCCAGAGATTCGGGGAGTTCAGCGCTAAGGAAAAGTAATTAATCCAGATTCTGTAGCTCTGACCAGATAATCTCCAACATCTGTTGACTGTGATTTAAACCATGTGAGGATATTACGAAACAAATGCAAATTCATCCTAATAACGCATAGTGACAGAGAGAAATGGAGTGTGCATGTGTCTGTGTGTGTGTGTGTTCTGTGGTTATGTGCTTCAGCCTATGTAGTAGCAGGTGTGATGCACCTGTTCTGTGCTTCAGTAGAGGAGTGCACACCTGCAACATTTCCCATACACCCACGACCTCAGATCACTTAAACTTCCTCAACCCCCTCAGTTTATGATGCGGACAGTAAGACGAGAGCATGTGTTTCAGTGAAAGAAAGAATGAGTTGTGCAAACATTCGTTTTGAAACAAGAAATCGCTCAAAATTCAATCTCTGAAACTGATCCCATGGGGCATCATTTAATATTCTTTCTTCATCAGTAATGTGTTTTCAGTCTCTGTAAGAATCATTTATATAAAGTCTCTTGATTTTAAGGGACTTTTTTTCAGAGTTGAACTTAGTGGGTCAGAGTGTTTTCCTCTGTTGTGCCCTTGTGCTAGTCAGTGTGAATATCCTCTTGCTCTCTTTGTCTCTCTGTTATCAGCATTCTCTTCCTCCCCACTGCACACTCCACAACATTTGAGGCCCTTTCTCACTTAAGAGGGGAAAGACTCCCTCTCTTCAAATAGGATACTACTAGATGACAGCCTAGAGTGCTGAAGATATCCAAAATGAGCCCCGAGCTTTATTTATTTCTCTTTGAGAAAGCGCAGATGAGTGTAGAACACATGACACGGGTTTTAAAGATAGGAGACTGGAAGTGGACAGTGTCAGTGACCTGGAAACAGACAGTGTCACTGGCCGATCTGTCCCACAACTCGAAACCCCAGTCCCTTATCACAGGCCTCTTCTGGGTGGCCTTATATGACTTTAAATAATATTGTTACACAAGCTGTACGTTGACTGTCCCATTAGACAATTGTGTCCTCATGTTTCAATGTATCATGCAGTAGACCATATCATTAGCTGCTGTAAATTTCAAGTCTTAATGGTTTGCAGCACACCGGACGTCAGCAACATCAAAATGTAAGTCAGGCATACTGAACATTAAGCATAAGAAGTGCCACTCGCAACAGCTGGAATCAGAAGCCTCGTGAGTTTTTGAGTGAACAGTGGAAAAAGTGGCTGAAACTGTGGCCGATCGTTGCAATTAGCTCTCTCTGCATAGCTTTATTAATGAAATGAACCTCAGTGTTTGGTTCATCACACCCCTTTTTAATGACTCTGAGATGCCAACTGGGCAAATGAGGTGACTGTGACACAATCCCAAATACATTTCCTGTTAGACACAGCAAAATAATCATATTGCTTACAACAGAAACCAAGGATTGTCCTATGTAGGTTTTTGGATGTTTTCCGTATGTTGGGGAATTTGTGACACAGTGAGAAAAATGTCTTTGAGGTCCAGTCAATTTTCATGGCCCATTTTTCATGGAGTCAGTGTGAACTGACAAACATAATTTTCTTAAATGTGATTGCCTGTTCTTCTTTGAATTCATTTCATTTTGATCAGATTCATATCAGCATTTTTTGTAAAGCGTCAGACGTGTCACTGTGTCGTACGACAAAGCCGATATCGGTCGCGTCGTGAATGCACTCTCGCCTCCCGTAATGTTTTTCAGTTACTGCTTCAAACGTACACATCAGCAAATCCTCAAGAAAATGTCATCTTTCAGGATGAAATAATTTACCTCTCTGGGTTCTAAAGTGTTTACTGAGGGGGTCGCTGGGTTTGAGTTTCAGCGACGCGCCTGATTGCACACGGGGAGGGTCTGATTGGGGTGTAGGGGTGCGTGGGCGTACGGGGGCATAGCCGCCAAACCAGGCTCTCACGGCTCTCTTCCTCACTGGAATGTGCTGTCTATGAGGGTGCGCGTTAGCGGAGGCCAGGAAATATGCATGGCGCTGAAATCTTGTTTTTCTCTACCCCCGGTCCCTCAAAGGCCATCACCCCTATCAAGGTAGATGGATCCGTGCAGGTAAATGTGGCCCGTGGAGGCATTGTCTGGATGACGCAGAATCACACCTGTCTGAGGCACACAGGTGAGGGGGGCTAAACAAGCCTGCTGTGTTCCCACTCGCTTTGCATCCAGAGCCTACAGCCCAGTCTAGCCGAACTACATCAGAGCCAAGCCAAGAAGAGGGCTTGTCCTCAGTGAACCCGTCTAAAAGGTTTGTCTTGGAGAAACTGTCCTCAATGTTGAGCAGATAAGACATTAGATATTTCTAAAAACCAGAAGGATAGTGCAAGAAGAAGCCCTGAACAAACCTGATGGAGGTGTAAATATATCTTTCTATCTTTCTACTGAATCAACAGGAAAATGAATTCATTGCCAGGCAACGCATCAATTGTCTGGTAATAACTAAAATGTGCAAGATATAAAAAGAATACAACATTTTTGGTTACCTTTCTTGATTCAGCTGTAATAGAAACTGCCCCTAACACTTGTTGACTTATAGGCTTCTTAGTCCATGGAGTTGTGAAGTTGAAGTTTTGGTGAACTCACAGGAAAAAAAAAATCAGAATTCCTTTCTTTACCTTCTGAAAGAGAAGGAATAATTGCATGAATTCTGGAGTAAGGTAAAAAAATGATTATGTGAAGATTTACTTTTAAAAAAAAAAAGAATTCTTTCTAGTACTGGGATCAATGGCATAAAGGGTTTGTCTTAAGTAAAAAGTAATAAAAGGAGTGTTTTTAACATTTTTTAACATAATTTGGTTATCTGTTAAAGACACTGTCCATTTCAAGCATGCAAAAATACTTAATTCAGAAAACGTAATGAGTATATGTTGCTACGCTGGCTGTCTTCATTTCCAGAGCCATTGAAACTTTATGGTTTGCTTTTAATTATTAGAAATGGCAAGGCTAAAAACAAACTGACGATGGTGCTGTTATTCAGTGAAAGATACAGCTTGAGTTTTATCAAAACAAACACTTCACTGTGTAAACATAACAAAAACATAACAAAACCACAGTCATATTATATCAATGATGGGATTACAGTATATTTAATTTTAGTTAAGACCATATTAATCTTATGTTCATGCGAAAAAATCAAAGTTAATAGAGGCTGCTGTATATTTATATATAGTTACATTTTTATGTATTAATTACCCAGCTTGATAGAATTAAACAGCTTAAAATTCAGCCCATATTCAACTTCAACTAGCTCGTCACAGATCTACGTCTGACACAGGTGTGGTTACAGCATCCCAGTATGCCACAGCTGTTTAGGAGCAATGCTGCTTTTTGTCCTAAGGCTCCGATCTGTTCCAGCTGTCTATGAATTAGTGACGATCTGACCTCAGAGCCAGGATAAACACACAATGAGCACAAAAGAAGAGGAGGCTACGTTTAGCCACCTACTTCTAAACTCTGAGAGGCATAATATGCTTTTGCCACGAAAGAAGCTGCTATGGTCCATTCTTTAAACTCCCCTCTTGGTCAGCTCTAAGTCTATGGGTTAACAAAAGCAACAAGTTTTCTGTCTAGTTTCAGTGAAACTAGTCTTGTAGAGATGTATGTTCTTCTTTTTTTTCATTTACATATACAAACGATATAAGCCATGTTACCAAGATAAATAAGTAAAAATAATTTGATAAATAGTTTTATAGGGATACCAGACCACCATGGGGGTTATCTTAATGGCCATTCGAACTTGTCAGTCTCAGCTAACTAAAAGGTGAATGCAGTCACGGCTTTGCTTGAGGTACGTGATCTACGAAATCAAGTCTGGTTGAACAACTGTCATTCTGAATAATCTAAATGTATTTTTCGGGGTACAAAAGAATGTCAGCAAATTGTGTGCCAGTGTTTCTGTAATTGACCAAACAGTGGACTCAGTTTAAACTGTGAAAATAAGTTATGTTGTAAAGTTTGAAATGTTTAGATGGTCTTTGCAGCACTGCCATAACAGGGTATGTGAACTCCATGAGGGGAAACACTTGTGGTCATCGCTGTAATACCCATGTCTTAGAGCATCTGGAAGAGGTTTAGGAAAATACTAAATAATAAATTAATGATATTCCTGGAAGCTGAAAATATGCCGCATGCATATGTTTTCATATTACACTTTTTCCTGTATCATACACACACTTACAAAAGTATGGAATCAATGTATGAAAAAAGTGAGGAGTAAAAAAGGTTCAAAACAAGAACATCTCAGGTCAAAACCCAGTTCACGACCAATTAATATTTTCTAAAATGTATCTGTCTCAAACTTCTGAGAGACTCATGTGGTCAAGACAATCTAAAAATGCACTGTCCATTGTCTTCATTCTGTTGTTGTTGTTGTTTTTGTTTTTGTATTTTTGTTTTTTTTTTTTACTTTTTTTTTACTTTTTTACTTTTATAAACGAATGTTTACAACTTTGCCATGCACAGTGCAAATTACCCGACTGCAGTTCCTGAGTCTGCTCTCACGAAAGGTACAAACCAAAGGTTCAAAGCTGTTCACTGCTGCCAGGAAATTTGGCAGGAAGAAATAAATTACATGGAAACATTTCAATACAAAAGAAAGTCAAGTATGAAGTACCTCTGGATAGAGAAGGATTCATGTTATTTGGATAAGGGCATGACTGCTGTCCCCATGCTCATGTAATGGTGCGTCCTGCTGATGCTTTGTGCTCAACAGCTCGTTCAAAAGCATTGCTTTCTTGGGGTCTTGGCATATGTGTTTCCACCTCTATTCAGTTTGAAAAATATTGAAGCTAACAGCTTTATTCGATGTTGGCTTCCTGTACTGGCCCTCATTTCCTCACCCCTATGGTGAGCTTCAAATCAACTTTCCATTTTCTAAACAATTATTTTTGGGTTTTACATCTTTGGTATACCACTATTCCCTGTATCCTCTGATCAGCCACGTGTAAGGAAAACATTATTTTATGTTTCTCCTGTGATGAAAAGTGGCATTGGTTGGACATCAAGTGTTCCATTGGCTGACGCGACTGTTATCTTAGAACTTGTTACAAATGAAAACGGCAAATGATTTGGCAAGTGGTACATGAAAATTGTAAACTATGGCAGCAATTCTCTCCAATGTAAGCAGTAGTCTTGGTTTGTACAATCCAGATAGAAAAAAAAAGAAGAAATAGAAGGCTTTCATCAGTTCCTATGGCCAAGAATCAGGATTTACAAACCAGATGATGTTCTTTGAAACATATTTTCACAAACTCCTCTGATGATGATTTAGAAGCACAATCCACCAAACATCAATGAGTAGCAAGATGGCTTAAACTCTTGTTAGATTGCGGCTTTGGTTGAGTTTGAAAGGGCCTTCACCTGATTTAGTGAGTGTTGCTCTGCCTTTATGACACACTTAGCACCTCATCACCCTCTCCCAGATGGAGCTGTGAAGGTGATGCTGGAAGCTACACAAGCCACACGTGGTGTGCTGCCTTTGGCACGTTTGACCGCATGATCATTATCAAGGCTGTTCATTTATACTGATCTTCAAATCAAGGGAAAAAAGTGATGATCCTTTCTCACTCTCCCACTCGAATCCAATTTCCTTTACCATACCAGTGCAGCCCTTCACCGGTGAAACATGAGCCGTGAGCTTTTTAACATCTGGTAAAAAGGACTGTCCATTTCATGTGTCTTTATTCTCTTCCATGGGCTTGGTAAACATGTACATAATGTATTAATAATGTATTTTGCAATGTACGCAGAGTGTTTTAAGAAAATGTTATTCTTATCAGGGCATCTGGCGTAAGTGTGTATTGAATGTCATAGAAATAGAACCCGATTTGTTTTACAAATGAGCAGTCATTATCTCTTCTCTCACTTGGCAGTCTCCCACAGAACATTACAATCTCAAACAAACACATTAAAGCACAAAATTTGTGTGAGAGCACACATGTTGCTAAAGATTGTACTGATAAGTGTCTGCTCTTGTTTGATTTAGTGAAGATTTAGCTTGGGGAGTACATTTGAAAGTAAGTGGGTTTGTTCTTATCCCACCCCTACAAGGTAAGTGAGTAGAAGTGAAATATGGTGTGTGCTTCCAAAAGTCATTTATCACTAACTTATTTCCAAATAGGAACAGTTTAGGTAATGAAGAACTTTAAAAAAAGAAGAAGAAATAAAATAACTGTGCAATAAAAAGCAGGCATGGCAAGCTCTATGACCATACCAAGAAGCTGTTTCATACCTTGCCAGCTTTCTCCTGAACTAGGAGGAGGAGGGGGAAGTGGAGGAAAGTGTTATAAGGAATACATTAAGCCTTGGATACAGAAGGACGGCAATCTGCTCCTTTCCTTTGCACTCCTGGACTCAAGGGAATACACCTTTCAAAATGTCATATATTCTGTATCAGTCCAAGCTTATAAGAAATTCCTTTGATAAAAAATTTTTCTAAGCAGGCTTATAAATCCTCATTCTTATCCTCTGAGATTCATAGATCTGTCTGCTGTTGAATACTGGGAAAATAGTTCCCTGAGGGAAGAATAGGGAATTGGAAAAAGAGGGGTTCCCTTGAAAAAGATAAGATGAGATGAAGATGAAGAATAAGGAGGCTCACGGGGAAAGAGAACATTGTTACATTAAAGGAGGAGAAAGAAGAAGAAACGGTAGAATTAGACTGACAATGCCTCTTACACGACTCTACCCCATTACTGCCCAAAAGGACCGCTAAGCCACTCTAACTGACAACTCCTTAGAACAAACATGAAAACCAAACTTATTACTGAAATATATGTTGAGTTTCACAGAAGGTGAAGGGTCAAAGGGTTGAAAATTACTGCTGATAAAGGTATGAAAGAGCTCTCCTGGCATACAAATGGAGTTAATGAGTTGAGAGCTAAAACTCAGTAATCTGATGATGAGGGGTCATAACTGGAAGCTCCCGTGATCTGTTGAATTCACTCAGTTATACAGTGATTCAGTTCTTCATTTTCCCTCTCAACTCTCTGTCTAATACGTTTTCTCTGTATATGCATGGACAGACATAAGGCCAGTCTTTGCCTTTAACTTCACAGTGTTGGCTGGGCACTGCCCTTTGGCAAAAAAAAAAAAGAGCACTTATATGGAATTGGGGGAATGCTTACTTTCTCACCGGACAAAATAAGTAAATAAATAAATAAAAATACAGGATTGCAGCAAGCTGTGTTTGGGGAGAAATATGTTGAACCTTGATTCCAGTAATTTCTTCATTCCCTCTTTACCCATTTGAAATATCATTCATGTACAACAGGTCATTAAGGAGTAATGAGTACATGCTGGTGATGATACATCTTAACATTTTCATTCTTTAGGTTTACCAAAGTGCACCAGTTTGTTTGGTTTGTACTTTGTTTTTGTTTGGAGAACACTGCTTCAGTCCTCATGAACTTGTTCCTACCATCACTCTCTAATCAAAGACTGCAGTGAGACCTGTAATGAAGAGAGATGTTTACGCAGCAGGACATCAGGAGGACAGAATGCATGCTCCTTTAGGGATGTATTTGTAAACTGTTAAACTCTGTTTTTGACATTATGGTTAGATTTACTTGATTTTCTCGGTTAGCTTGTTTTGTTTAATCTTCATTGAACCTTTTTTTTTTCCCAGGCAGCAAGGTTAATAATGTGGATAGGTTCTTTTTAAATACGTTATCCAACAATAGTCAACCTCTGATTGTGTTATTCTTACTATCTGAACTTAAACAAAGCGCTAAGCTCTTTTCTAGAGTCAGTTAGATCTTAGCATCGCACATCTGAGAAATCCGTGGGGTTTTTTTTTGTCCTTGAAGATGAATGTGCTCTTGCTTGAATCATCACCTTGCCTACTGAGGTCTTCTCAGATTTCATAGGCAG
Source organism: Chanos chanos (assembly GCF_902362185.1). NCBI lineage: Eukaryota > Metazoa > Chordata > Actinopteri > Gonorynchiformes > Chanidae > Chanos > Chanos chanos. Next base: position 35,120,319 of record NC_044502.1, read on the forward strand.
TTTGCCCTGGCATGCCAGAGCAGGTGTTCCTTTGCAGGAACCAGGATCCTCATGCTCAGTCTATCAGTTTCACTGCTTATACAACTTTGAATATAATATACATGAAATAAAATATTTCAGGGAATATTCATGTCTCACGTCTTTTAATGTTATCGAGGACTCCAGGAAAAAATCTTTAATAATGCGTAACTTTACACCTGCATATATACTCACAGTGATATTTTTCCCAACGTTTTCTCAGGGATCACATCAAGCTACAACAACATACACCGCTTTTCTTCCCTCAGGTCCTCTCATATTAATTCAATATACACTGCTTTGCTTCTATTACGTCTGTGATAGTGTCCTTTTAACCCATAAGCAAGCTGTATTATTTGACATATTTTACTAATCCATCTCTGTCATATGAAGGAAACATGTACTGATCATCTTTAGTAAAACTAAGATATAATTCAAATGTTTAATTATGAAATGATGTGAGTCTCTGGATATGCATATTTACAAGTTAATTACACACCAATTACAATATAATTAGTGACATTTTATTAAGCTGCAGCTCCACATTGGCTTTTTTTCTTAACTCTGTGGTGGTCCCAGTTTGACTTCCATTATGAAACGTATTACAAAGATAGTGTCTGATAGTTTCCCACTTTTAAGTGACAACTTGCTTTAAATTTACAGTTTTTTGACATCTCTTTCCAATTAAATCGCTCCATTTGATTAGTTTTTTTTTTCTCTTCTTTGTTTCACATAATTATTTTGAGAAGCAAAAGAGAGACATTTATAGTGGTAACAAATTATAAAGTAGCTCCATATGGAAACATTTCTCAGCCAGATGTTTATCGTTCAGTGGACTCATGATGAAGCGGACTGATCAATGGTTTTTAACTCCTGGATCACCCCTGCATGCCAACAGCTCCACTCTGGATTTGACAGCTCTGCTTTATTCCCATCCAGCAGAACATAGTCTCTGTGATTAGTGGGTAGAAATTTTCTCATTGCATTTGTTTCTTTTCTGCCTACACAGCATTGGCATGTTATGCATTTAATATTTTGGAATGCTCAGCCTATAGAAGACTGACTCCATCACGGTATTTATTTATTTATTTATTTTTGGTTGTAACTGAATTTTATTTTTTGTTGTAACGAAACTCTAATGTCAGACGAAGATAATTAAAAGAATATGTGCAAGGAAATAGGCCAATTGCACATTTATGTGCCTGGATACCTTCAGAGGCAGGCGGGCATACGATCACACTGCTGTCGCATGAATGCAAATCATTGAAATCAATTCCATTCATGCCAGATGTAAATGTCCATACGTGTCTTTACACATGACAATCAATCAGTAACGGGGATAGCTACTCTTGAGATACACTGCATTGTTTTGTTTGACAGAAGACAGTTTACAGCTTCATCTTTTTCAGGTGAACTGCTGGACCTCAGTTAGTGGATACTGAGCTTGTGGTCTGCAGGTTGTGGAGGTTACAAGTGACAGGCTTTTTAAGCCTTTCCTTTGATGTCCTCGTCCCTGTGGGAGTTGAAAGGTAACATGAGAAGATGAGGAGCACAATGCTGCTCTCACCTGCGCCCTTTGAAGATCCAAGAGAGCTAAGCATACCCAGGACATCTCCATCAGTAAAGCTGCAGACAGATAGAAAAAAAAAAAAGAAAAGAAAAGAAATATACACACACACTAACGCTTCTTTTCTTTTTGTTTTGAGTGGCCTAGTCAAACTACTAGAGAAGGCTTTGTTGCAATGTTCTCCTCGGTGCTCCTGTTACAACATCTCTTGTTCAGCGTGGACGGATGTCAGGGCACTCGCGGCTTGATCGGTCTCGATCAGTCAACCTCAGTGTTCCAATGAACCCTATACTTCACCTCCAATCCAGACCACTCTTTCTAGGCCATCTTCTGATGCCAAATCATGTTCACTTGCAACAGCAAGTTTGGACTTGTTTCAGCTGTCATTAGTTATTTTTTTTTACTTGACCAGGCATATTGCCATCCGGCAATACCGGAGATGAAGTGAGTCATACTCAATTCATAGCAGTCCAGTGGCACTGACTGATGTTTTTAAAATCAAGTAGCCTGGTAACTGCATTTTAATATTTGACGGGTCAAGTCAAAGATGAAGTAATTTAACTCGCACATTACCTCACACCACTGCAACATGGTTTACAGCATTAAAAATGAAATCTTCTGCTATCTTCGAAACATAAAATTTTGACACATGGAGCCATTAAACACACTGAGAGATGTTTATATGGAGTCATACTACAAACTCAGTCTACTACAGTCATACTACATACTAAATACATGGATGCCTCAGAACTAAAAACATCATTATGAAGAGTTCTCCTCTATATAGATAAATCTGGAAGAGATTTATCCCGTAAGGTGTTGACAAGGGACTTTCTTAATAAACTTTAAGTACTATGAGTAGATGTCCATACAAAAAGAGAGGAGACATGTGGGTCAGACAGGAGGTGAATCTTGCGCAGTGTCCCGACAGCTCTGACCACAGGAGGGAGTCGGAGGGTCAGGATGTCTGTCCTCTCTTTGGAAAACGAATAACATGTTCTCACGCTTGTAAAGACCATTACTTTTAACCTGCAGAGATGAGACGTTGGTGGAACCTCACTGAACTCATATTTGCATATGTCTTTAGGCTTTTCTTTGCCAGATCAGAAGACGCAGGTTTGCCAGACCCCTGATTCAGACAGGTGGAATAGATACCTGCCCCGGTCAGAACAAGGTCATTGTGCAGGGGAAAGATGACTGACTCCCCATGAGGTAATACCTAACCACACACACACAGATGCACACACACACACACACACAGATGCACACACACGCACACACACACTTAGGCTGGCAGGGGCAGGCTATTGTCAATGTAGAAATGTGGTGATAGGTCCTGTCCCCTGCATTAGGGTCACAGAGGACCTTGGCTGAAACAGAATAGGCACCACACCTGCCAGAGATCCCAAACCATGAAATATTCACCGGTGTACACGTTTATCAAGAGTTCTCAAAGCCCTCTCCAAATTGGTAAGCAGATCACACGATGTCATGACGGATTTCATTTTTTTTATGTATCACCTCTTCAATCGCACATATGCTGTATTTTACATCAGCTCTTCACTCACTCGTATGTTGAATTTTACTCTGACTTGTAAGTGCATACTTTGAACCCCGTGATCCTCACAGATGCATGCACCACAGCCCTGTGTGTGACCCACTCTTTATTATCTACACCCCCGGCAGTGTTCACCTCTAAGTGACTCTGAACACTGGCAGTATGACAGCCCCAGTCTGTCTCCACTGGACCAGCCTGAACCAACACTGTCCTAATCCCCAGGATCACCCTCACCCCACCGCCGACCCCCTCCTCACTGTTTTCCCTGTTGTACACAGATCAGGGGGGACAGAGCTCCAGGAATCTCTCTCGCCTTTTGAATCGCAGCACAGAGCCACGGTACAGCCACCGCTTCATCTTTATAATCACAGTCCATGTATTAGCAGGAACAGCCCTTGTATTAGTTTCTAAAAAATTACCGATGACTCTGTACACATGTATGCGCACTTGTTTATTTCTGCATTATGTGCTTGTGTGTCTAGTATATTACAAAAGAGATGTGATCTCTTGACAAGCCCCTGGTTCTGGCAGCTGAGGACTTCCACGTCGTCCCTGTGCTTAGAACCTCTCTCTCAAATGCAAAAAATGTGATGGAGTCCTGCATACAATGCCACGTGAAACTGAGCCACAATGCAAGATTGGCGTTAAGATTCCCTCTGAGAACCACAAAGTCATTCTGGGAAATGTTTTTGTGATCTATGCCCATGTCCTATCATCCTAGATTAAGCCTCAGTCAACTATGTTTCACATCTAAAAAGGCTCCTAATTCCAGTCCACTGAACAAAAAGGCGTATTAAGGTTTCATTTAAGCTGCAATGTTTTTTTTTTTCCCCCTGTGTTCGGTCTTCATCAGTTCCTCTTCTTGAATATCCGAACACCAACTCCAAACTGAGGGAGAAACAATGAATTCTAAACCTTAAGTTAATACGCAGGTGCAGATCCACTTAGTGCTAACAGGTGCTATTAATCAGACAACAGTTGAAACGGACAGGAGCCCACAACAGTGGAGTTCAAAAAAACCTCAGCTTTTGTAATGCTGACTCTCGGTAGCAGCCTGACGGTGATGAACTACGCACATCTGCTTACTTTCACCGCACAGTCACCAGACACAGAATGAAATAGTGATAGGGAGTATTTAGTAGCCATGTTGATTTAAGCTCGTAGGTGATGGCTCTGCTTTCTCTCTGCTCAGAGGAACCCTTGTCCTGACGTAGGGGTTGTGAAGATCACACAAACCAGTGGGGGGCAACGAAGACAAATGCGCTGCCATCTGGGTTGATTTTGACAGAGAATTCGGCGTTGACAAGTCGATGCGCGGCGATGGAAACACGTCGTGTGTGGAATGAACCTCACAAAAGCGACCGTAATATAAAGTTGGGTATACAAGCATGAGAAGCATCTCAACCCTGCAGTCTCATACGTTCATGAGCTGCGGGTCGGTGAACCCGAAAACGTAAAACAAACTGTTAAGCAAACAGAGGCCTCCACACATCACTGCAAATACATTCTTGACAGGAACAGCTAATGGTTCAGGGAGTGAGGCCTCCTCTTTGACACATGATGCAGTTCATGAAAAGACAGATTAACCTGTGGTCATTGACTCAAATCTTAAACAGATATGTAGAGAATTGTTCAGTCCTTGGTTGTTGTCTCTGCATGGCCATCCATACAATATAACACAATACCTTGAACTGCGGCACAGTAAAATACATAATGATCCTCCACAATGCCATGAAGCACCAAGGAAAACAATACATTATTTTTCAGTGTCCATGGAAATTAGCCTTCTGAAGCCAATGTGTGTTAGTGTGGTATTGTGATTGTACAGGCTGAGCTGAATGTGTTTGCCTTTATTGGTATTAGTGTGTGCTCCCCTCCTACACTCCCCGTGCCCTTCTCGCCCTCGTGCCCTGCAGTTAATTGGATTCAGACAGCGATTGTTGATGGGAGGGAAGAGTGTGGCTGCATTGTTATCAGAGGGCCCCAGAGCAGCATCAGCCCTGATAACACAAGCCCTCCACTCCTCCAGCTCTGCCCCCTCCCGACAGGGCCGCTCTTACACAAGACACTGGAGCATGGCACAGCCAACCAACTAGCTTCACACGCCAGTGCACACTGAAATACACTTTCTCTTTCTATCTTCTAGCGCACGTACACACACACACACACACACACGCACACGCACGCACACACACATAAGGGCACTAATTTACTAACTCAACACTCTCTAACATCATATTACTGCTGGTAAAATGTCATAGGCAGAACACTATTTAGACTCGAGAAAGAAAACTTTGGTTTGTGTATTTTGAATTTACTGTTCATTAAACTGCAGTGCATGCCCTCACAGTCTCAAGAAAAATGTACCATTTTCACCCACCATTTAAACAAACACGCAAACAAAACAAATGAAGAACAGCAACAACAACAACAACAACAACAAAACAAAAACAAAAAAACAAACAAACAAAAAAAAAACAGAGCCTTGCAACACAACAGGATCAAGGGGCAGCATCAAAAAACATTCCGTCAGGGACTATTCTGTATATTTTGTGTTTTTAGAAGCAATGATAAAAGTGTTCAGTGATAAAATACTGCTGAGTCTGTTAACAGTGAGAGCTGATGATGTTCTGATAAGACAATAAGCCTCTGAAATATCCACTTTGTCTCTGACATCCAGAAATGTTACTAGACAACAAGTCATTAAAAGTGAAGTATCACTGTTGGATGAAGCTCTGTGAGAAAAGAGAATTCCTCTGTCTAAGTGCTGCACTGAAGAGACCTCGGTCTTTTTAAAACAATGTGTATTGTAAGACTGACCAAAAAAAGACTCATCACTAATGCACTGTTGTTTGCATTCTTGTCCTTAACAACCTCTTCTTTACTAACAAATGACCCACAACTGAACAGCTGCTTGTTATTATTAAACCAGGATCCTACTGATTTGAGTATTGCTCCCTTTCATCTGTCTGTGATTTTCCTTCTTTAATATGGAGCATTCTGGAGTCATGTATCTCACTAGAGACAATTACAACCAGTTCTACAGTGAAGCCCTGGACCACAGTTAACCACTCAACATAAACAATGTGTGGGAATGCAAAAAAAAAAAATCTACCCCTCTTTACAGTTCTTGCATTCTCTTGGGTCCACTTTCTGATCTCCACAGCAATCCATTTCAAAGACCAGCAAGAACAGATCTCAATAACTTCTTCACCTCTGCAATCGAGAAAAAAAAAGAGCATTGGTTAAATAAGCAATGGTCTGATGGATTGAGTTTGCAATTAAGCCAGTAAATTCAGAGCACAATAATTCAAAAAGCAAAAAAGGATGGGTTAACAATGCACCACGCAGAGATACAGAGATGTATGTGATATGGTGGGTTGTTATGAATGAATAGAGATGAATGAATGAATGGTGATGATGAATCACAAATGGAAGGAGATTAACTGATACATAATTTAAAGAGAAGTTCTGTTTAGTCTTTCAGTACCCTTCTGAGGCTCAGACGCCACCTCAGATTTTCACTGAGCGTATTGAGAACAATGTGTCCTGATACATTCATGATAAACAGACATTGCCTGAATTGAAAATGCATAAGTACACTTGTTGCAGGCTTTAAATCGAGCAAAAGTAGACGGCAGCGAAGAAAGAATGTTCTTGAGAGATGTTCGAAACCTCCCCCTGCCCCTTCTGCCCTCCTGCTCTGATGAAACTCTCCGATTTGATAAGAGCTGCAGCCACAGACAAGAAGAGAAATAACTCCATGTGGAAGACACGGTACCAGCCGGACCCTCCTCCCACAATGCACTGTGATTCTGCACCAGTATTCTGTTTTTTTTTTTTTTCATCACATTTAAAAATAGCAAAGTCATTGTGGGGAAGGTGTACAATCTCCAGTGCCAACAGTTCTCAAAGTTAAAGGAGGATGGTACCCATCAGGATTACCCTGCTGGGTCAAAGATTGGTCAGATTGCTAATCTCAAATGTTTTAACAGTTTTCTTTGGACCATTTTAAACCTTTACTTGAACCAGCAGTTGAAGGTTCAGTACGGAAATAGATCTTTTTTCACTCATCTCCTAACTGGCCAGACAGGAGATCTTAAATAAGACCAAGCATGCATTTGAAGTCTGGTTTTCTTCTTGGACTTGTATTTTGTGTGGATCGATGACTGATTTATTGCAATGCAGCTGAGAATTTTGGGAAAACTGTATCTATCTTTGCATTTGATATGTCTCCAGGAACACACTCACACACACGGACATAAACACAAATGAATAGAAAAGTAAGAGTATGATATACAAGTTCTGACAGATTTTTCATGCTTGTAACTTGTTACTGATTTTAATCAGCAGAACACATTGTCCAGTGTCACTCTATGAGATGTTAGCTATTTTTGGATTAAATCTGTATTTTGTTTTGTTGCTCTCAGTTTCTTTTACAAAACAGTTCATCTCTTTATTCATTGCTGTTTACATGTTTTTTTGTATATGGCATGTCAAAACAAATTTTCTAGTCTATAAATATGTGCTATATGACATGTTCACTTTATCAAACAAATAAACAAATAGCCATAGACAATTCATTATGGACACGATTATCTTGAATGGATGTAGATACTTATAAAAGTATAAATATATTTAAAAAATCACTCTCAGAAGAAAGTTTGCATTGTATACTATGCTCAGGAGAAAGTTATTTGAAGTTAATCATTTATTGTATTCAGTATTGTATTCCAGTATTTAAATTTACTTGACATTTGTGCATTAATTTAATTTCTGATGGACTATCATTTGGAATGAAAAGGAACACCAGCACATACTAAAATTTCCATCATACCGGTTCTATAACTGGAAAACTACCATACCTACACATCTGGAAAACATATTTACCAAGGTGGCATGATATTCAACAGAAACGGGAAAAACCCCATTACCACATTTTTTTGTGTGAGAGTGCGCTGTGTTGATGCTGATATGCACCTGTTTCAGGTTTGAAATCAGTGTTGGAGGTCTAAGAAACCACATTAGCCTCAGGAGCTGACAGATGTCTCTTTTACAGGACACACTCTGAGATGAGAGCCCCAAGACCACCTCAGTTTATTTCACTGAGCCTGATTCAACATACTGTATCACACCTTTAACCAATCACCATGTCCAAAAGTGTTAAGCGCCTCTTATGCAGAACCTACAGTGAAATGCTCTCACAAGCTGCCCAGACGCATATTTGGTACTTTATTGATATTTAAGGTGAAACCCAGTTTACAACTCACTGTTATTTATCCTAACTGAAATCTATGTACAAAACTTGAGACATTTTTTTTCCACATCCGTGTAGACTGTTGCAGCATAAAATATTTTCCAACAAACGAATCTGGGCACAATGGTACATGCGTGATTTTCATAAAATGCTTATAATTGTTCCCTTTGAGCCGAAAGCTTCTAGTGTTACAACTGAATAGCTTACGTTATTAAAAGCTCTCTCATTATCAAAGGCTTGTATCAAAAGCTATCAAGGCCTCTTTCCAGATTTGTGATGCTTTTATCCCTCCATGTCATAAATTATTCCTCTATAAAATCATCTTAGCAGGGCTTTAAAAAGTGTAATCTGACAACCAGGGGTAAATATTCCACATATTTCTCCCATAAGTCACAAGGGTGTGCGATCCAGTACGAAAGGGTTCCTAAGACATAAGGTTCTGAGACTCTCTTTAGAAAAGCATATTGCCTTGATTGACCTGCGTAGCATTATATGATTGACCCCATTTGTGTGTCACCGAATCTTATCTCTCTCCATTCACCTCTTAAAGCCGGCATCAAAATCTCGAAATTGGATCAAATACAAGAAGCGGACACTCAGTGTTACTAACTGACTGTTAAGTATGAGAATGTGCAGAGCACAGGTCTTGAGAGCAAATCCTCTGGCAGTGTCTCCTGGAATCCCATCCCCCCCCCCCCCCCCCCCCCCCCCCCCCCCCCCCCCAGTTTGAAGCAGATAAATTAAATGCAGATTGGAACACAGTGTTTGGACAAGGTAACTCACCAGGGCAAAATCCTTTGCAGCGCTGTCTCAATGCTTCTGTTATTATTGCTTGATTTATCAAAATGATGGTTTCCACAAGAATATTATAAATCCAGGACCTTTTAAAAGGGTTTGAGTGATTACGGTACACATCCAAAACTTAAGTATTTCACCGATGACAGTCTGCTTATGTATGGTGCTTTATCTAGCAGAGTGAGGCACATGTTGACTCCATAAGCTTGCCTACAGTATATAACCAGGATCTTATGGTAAAAACCGGATTTCCAACAGCATACAGGGTTAAAAATACGATGTGGCAAAAGTTTCAGTTCACGCACTATTTTAATAACAACCATGAAAGAAATTTTCCATTATAAAATTTGACACGTTTGAGTGGCAAAATAATGTCTGATAAAATATTTTCCTTAATTTTATGAATCAAATAAACTGAAATAAAAATAAAGGGAATCAAATGTTAGGAAATGTGGGAATTAAAAACAGAACGTGAAGATGAGGGCGATAAAGCTTTATTGCTCTGACTGGTTGTTGCAGCACTTCCCAGTTAATGATGTATGAAGGAGCTTTGATCGTGTTTGTGAGCTGAGAGCTGGAATTATACTAAAACAGAAAGTGGAAAAATGTGTTGCTGAAGACTTACTAATTGTAAAAGAGAATTTATTGCTTATTTCATCAAACAATTTTGAATTTACCCCCCCCCCCCCCCCCATCTTTCTTTTCTATATATTCCCTCAGAGGCAGAACTATATGAGGTCATTTACGTTATTTATGAATAATTGGAAAAAAGACAACCCTATTGCACCAGCATAACTGAAAACCTCTATTAAAATAACCTGCCACCCCTGAAATGTTTTCATGTGCTTTCTTTAAATGTTATTCGCAGATTACTGATCCGTGATCCAGCTCCCATGCCTTAAATAAAAAGTTAACTTTTATTCACCATTTAATGTTACTTTTCACAACCGGTGTATTAACAATGAATTAATAAGTATGTCTCTCTGTAGTAATTCATTTGGCATCTGAATTGAACTAAGTGCAAAGGTTTTTGTTTTTTTTTGATTGTTTAAGCCTAAAGTCAAAATACATAACGCCACATGTGGTTCTTAAATCACCCCCACTATGGTGAATGTCTCAATTTCTCCAAGTATTTAAAATATCCATGCAGGTGAAAAACAATGAGAACCAAATGTTTCCAATTTGTGATCAGAAACATATGCATTTGGTTTGTTCTTTCTGTATTATTACTATTACATAGTTGATATCATAATTGGGTTAGTTATTTTGATGAATATATGTGTCATTTAAATGAGAAGGGGAGAAAATTAGGAGTGCTCGATTGCACTGTACACCCACAAGGCGATTTTACTATACTATTATTTTATATCAAATCTTAAAAATATCTCAAGCTTGAATTAGCCCATTAATCACTGAGGCGACTGAGAGACATGTTGGGAAACATGTTGGTATGTTAATTATACTTTCACCTGTGTTGCACAAGCCATTGCAATTGTCATAAATAAGGAGAGAGAGAGAGAGAGAGAGAGAGAGAGAGAGAGAGAGAGAGAGAGAGAGAACATTGCTGAACATTTTTTTATTAGTAAATATGATGTAAAAAAAACCCCTAAGGGCATTTGGGTTTTTTCTTTCTTTTTTTCTTTAACTACGCTAAATGTCAAAGCCCAGAGCAATTGATAGAAACCGTAAAAGATTTGCCATTAAAATGGACTACAAGTTCTGGCAAAGTTTCAAGTACACATATTTATCAATTTACGCTTAATTCCTTAAATGTTTTGCAGATGTTTTACATACTTTATGTTCAAGAAACAGTATTACCTTTAAGAGTTTTTCCTGACTAGAATCAAAGATGTAATGCATGAGTTCATTTTCAGATGGAAGATCTGTTTGATCAAAATGATCTTTTATTCAGGCACTACATTTCATTGCATCAGAATAAACTGTTTTGGATTTAAGCTCACTCTTTACTTGAAATTCTTTATTACTTACAAACTTGATGAAACTGAATCACTGAAACTATTCTATGAGTAAAAATTGAAAAAACACATTAATTCTGTGTGACACAGAAAGAAAGAAAGAAAGAAAGAATGAATGAATGAATGAATGAATGAATGAATGAAAAAGAAAGAAAGAAAGAAAGAAAGAAGGAAAAAATCTACACTAATGTCCTTTCAGTCCAGAGGTAAATCATGTAAATAAGTCATCCTCAATAGAATGAGATCTTGCTATGAGAACACTGTAAATGCTGCAAGAACACAGAAAGTGCTCACCTTCTTGCCAAATGGTAAGCTATTTTTCCACTTTGAAACGCTACAAAAATGTTTGTAAACCGTATAAAACATACTGTGTAAATAAAAAAAAACCGCAAATATGGCTGAAATAGGCTGCGGCTAATAATAAAAGGACCTAATTCAAAAATCTAAAAAAACAAACAAAACAAAAAAAAATTCGACTTGATATGTTTTCTGGTAAAGACATTGTCAGATTTAATTGAAACGTACCCTACGTGCCTTAACCAGTGCAAAGAGCATTTTCAGATATTGAGGATGAAACCACATGACAAATTACGTCATAAGAATGAGCCGGTAGTGAAATGGGCGGCATATTCAAGAAGTCAGTTTGCGAGTTGGTTTGATCCGTTGTGTTTTGTTTTGGATTTGCCAGTTTCCGCGGTCAATTTTCAGAAAAATGTCGAAAATGGCACCACGAACCTTCCTCAAGTCTCGAATGAAAAAGAAACCGAACATGCGAATTGGTAAAAATGCAGATTTGATGGTAGGTTTCGTAGGGATCAGCAAGTGAGTGGGTAGCCCTTGGTTAAATACCGTAGCCTGGGCTATCGTCAACATTTTGGCCTTTTAATTTTCTCCTTTGTCTTGTAATACTTGTACAATATGATTTTACGTTACAGCTTTTTTTCATTTAGCATTTCGAGTTAAACACTTGGTGGCACTCAGGAACACCATTAGTCATGTAGGTGCGTTTTCGATAGGTCGCACGCTGTTTTGTTTTGGGTATCACTGTTCTTACAAACTTTACTGTATTTTTCCAATTTGAAGGAAGAGCTGTACGTTCTTGTCTCTTGTCTCAAGTGTTCTGCGATAACAAATAGCCGCAGAAAGTTCATGAAACTTTTAGTGACATTTCAGTGAGTAAAGAGAGTGCAACTGCTCTGCTTTATCCAAAATAGTATGAGGCAAATTATGTTTAATCTAGGTAAATACTTTACGTTTTGTTTCTTTTAGACTGCTGGATTAGTTTTGTTCCCACTGGATTACTTTGGTTCGTGACATTGGTTCCTGTGTTGCTAAAGGTCGTTCTGTAGATATTCAGTAGTTAAATGTTTTATTAACGGGTATACGTGATGAATGTGGTATCCCACAAATGACCAAAAAAAATCAAATAAACAAATCTGAACCTTGTATGTGGCTTTAATGAATAAGCTTATTTATTTTATAAGCCTTTTTGGAAAATATATTCTATATACATTCATTATCTGGGGCTTTAGTTTGCCTCCATGTCGGTGGCTCAAGTGAAGAAATTCCTTCTTTAAGTGAGTTAAACTACTGCATATTATTGCCTATCCCATTAACAGTTTCTCACCTACCACTATATAACAATGTTCTAGTTTGTTCCATATATGTAGGTTATTTTGAACACCCATCCGTTTATTGGTATCGTAACTTAATGGGTGGAGAAGTGAGCGAAACCCACAGGCTAACCATCAAAATGTGTGTATCACTAACTTTTAAATAGGACCTTCAGGATGTGGCCTTGGAGCTGATTTAACAGCACACCCGTTGCTTTGGGATAGCTTGTATACTTAGCAAATGTTCGCCACTCAGATACCACAGATGATGAAAATGAAGGGGCTGTTTCATGTGTCACATATAAAGTGGTGACTGCAAAAGTCACACGCAGGCGTGGTGTGTATGTGGTTTGTGCAGCTTCTCTGATTGTAGCCTTATTCTGACCATTTTAAGTCTTATGGGAATGTACAGTAGTCAGCTGGTATACCAAAATAGACCGGTGAGGACTGCAATGATGAAAAGACAGATTCAGTTTATAAACAAAGTGGAATATATAAAATGGAGGATGTCTTGAATGGTTGGTCTTTTGGTCACCGTTTGTGCGTTACACAAGTGTTTATCTGCTTGATCCTAGGATGGACATAAGCAATGTTTTTCGAGTTTTCTTTTTAGACTGAGTTAGGGATAGTTTAAATGTCGGTGAACTGCAGCATCGCCAGTGTTTCTCTTTTCAGATTCATTCCATATGATGGAATGTATGCTTTAGAAAGATAGCTGGTGTTAATAAAATTACAAATGAGGGTGTGTGGTGCACACCTGTGTTAGGTTCTGTGTGTGTAGTTGAATAGAGTAGTGATTGTAGGCTAGATGGCCGATCATGTAGTTATGGGTCCTAATTAAGAGGCCATTGCAGCTGGGCTTGCTTTATTGTGACTGGAGGTGGAGACCCTCTTTAGATGTGTGAAAAAAAAAAAGTTCTGTCTGCAAAGTGTGCTGCTTTACAGGGGTCTAATCCAGTCATTAAACAAAAAAAAAGGCTCAAGGAAAGAGTCATCGTCATTCTAGAACTTCCTGAATGTGTGCAGGTTTGATCCAGTTTCCTGGCGTTCTTTTCTTTTGTGAATTCTAAAACAATGCACCTTAGCCGTCCCGCACGTAATTTCGTGATGTGATTAAAAGCCTGATCTGACCAACGTGAAAGCAGACAGAACCTCCTGATTTTTTTTTGTACCAATGGTTGTGTGGGGTTTTCACATGTGGTTTTGGGATATGATTTTGAATATGATTTTTGTTTGGGATTTACTCAAACTGAGCAACAAACCGAAATAAGATTCAAAATGTCATTTCCAAAGCAGAAACAGTGTTGAAATAATAATTCAACAAAGTTAAAAAAAAAATATATATATATATATATATATATAGGCCCAAGTTACCCGTGTCCTCTCTCTTCTGCTGTCTTGTGGGACTGTACCTGCGTCACTCGTCTGCATTGTCTGTGAACTGGCTGAGCATCGACTGCTCAGTCTCCCCGCAGCTTTTGTAGTCTGCAGCCGTACAGCACTCCATGAACTCATCCCAGCCGCGTTCTTTCATTTCTACTGTTTATAAGCGCTGCCGTAGGGGTGGCGCAGTGGCTTAAGAAGGTCCTTTGTTCTCCTGCTGAGTTAAGATGGCCTCTGCAGCATTTTGATGGTTGATTGAACATGAAAATAATCAGCTTCATCCTGTGAGGAAGCTGTGAAAGTGTCTGTTTTCTTTTTCCAGACTTTCCCTCTCAGCTGTGGACCCTTCTCTCTCTCTCTCTCTCTCTCTCTCTCTCTCTCTCTCTCTCTCTCTCTCTCTCTAACTGCTCAGAAATTCTGAGAGAAAAAGACAAGTGGATCCTGTCATGTTGGTTCTGTTTGGTGAGATTAACTCAAGCGCACGTGGAGTTTCTCTCACCAGGTTAATGGGTGTTTACTGAAGTTACGCGGCTTGTTTACAAGTTCCTAATTGGACAACTGCTTGCAGGCACCCATTTGAACCGTTAGCATTATATAGACCCGCGGCTACTTTCAAATATGTTTGTTTTTTGTGCGTGAAAGAAATATTTCAGAATTGGAAGTGCTGCCATAGCTGGAGTTGAAAGTGATCTGCCTCCTCTCTTTCTCTGATGACAGTGGATGAGGTTTGAACAGGGCACCTCGGTTTCTGCTCACACCCCTGTCCTGTAATGGACATATTTTACTGAATACTGATACTGAAGATGAAAGCCCTGTTTGGAGCTCTTTGCAGGTTAATTGTTTCTCTTTTTTGATGCCTTTGTTTTTTTTGTTTGTTTGTTTGTTTGTTTTTTTTACTTATACCATTACATATTTTTCCACTTTTGCTCATATTTTTTTGCACATCCTTTGATGATTTAAAGTTACATACAAAATTAATGAAGTAATGTGAGCTCTGTCTTACTCTTTGAAGTCTGTCCATTGGTTGCGAGGAAAGTTGGGTAAATGAATGGAAGTTCTTGTAAAATGGTCACGTTGGCTAAAAAGCTGGATGAATGACTGGCAGACTGTGGTGAAAGGGGGATGGGGGCTCTCTTTTATTCACTACCGTTGCTCCGCGACCTCCCCCCACCGTTTCCGTGGAGTCTCCATGTGCTATCCATGTCTTAGAAAGGCCACAGAGAGGGACCTTTGCTTTAATCAGTTCAGTTGGGTCGTTATGTTTTGGCAAAGTTTCTGGCGCGATGGAAGTCCGTGCTTCTCAGCTTTCATTCCTTCAGAGATACTCTCTGGACCAGCTGTTGGAGAACTATTCAGACGCCCCAGAGATGACCTACAATTATGAAAATGAGGTATTAATAGGTTTAAATTGCATCCAAATGGCCATCATGTAGATGCACAAGGAATACAGATTGTTTTTTCCACTGAAATCATTAGCAGTGTTTGGGGAAACTTGTTGGATGTGGTTCAGAGGTTCTCTGGACACTTTTCATGTATGTGGGCAAGGGGGGGGGGAGCAGGAGGAGGAGTGTGCAGTGCTGGCTGCTGAGGCTGTGTTGATGCTGTGTTGATGCACTATGTAGACATCTGGGTGACTGAAATTCTCTGTGAGGGCCGTGTGGCGCAGTGTTGGAGAGAGCATGTTTGCATCCAGAGGGGACCATAAGCTACATGGTAACGTCATTAAAATACATTTTCGGGTCATGATTGTGAGCAGGGGTTGCTTTGTTTAAAAAAAAAAAAAAAAAAATTGCAAGAGGCAGAAGCTGGTCTCTGAATATCTGAGGCAGATTAATATGCATACCCATGTTTCTTCTTTGTACTCCTGGAAACATTTAAATCAAACCAAAGAGAAACATACATTTTTCATATCTGTGATGTGCAGAGGCAGTGTTCTACCTGTACAAAGGAACGGGCCAGCACTTCAGACTGACTGCAAAAAAGAAGAAGAAGAAGAACTGAGGAGATAAGATAGAAAATGAGTTCTTTTGTATGCTTGGTCTTTTTTTATTGAAAATGTGAGGGGCTTAAATTTTCCCTTGATATATACAGTGACAGAGGTCAAGAGGTCAGCTATGCCCCTCATCAGTATGCTGAAAACTCAGTGAGCAGGCACACCAGGCTGAGAGCAATCTGAGGTAAAGTCACACTGTTGTTTCAAATACGTAAAACCAAACCCCAGGAGTGATCTGAGACCCCCAGTGGAGACTCCTCCTTCAGCATCTCGTGACAAACTCGAGTAAGACAGATGAACTACTGAAAACTAGACAATTTCCTGGTCTAATCCCAAATGGATGTGAGGAATAGCAGGGTACATGGGAGGTCTGCATTTTGGGGGGAGGGTTTGGAGGACTTACTGTCCCTCATAGACTCCCTGCTCCTGCTGGACCTGCTCCACAGTTCCTTGAATTTAATTGGACTTTGTACATCTCCTGTGATCCCTTCTTAATGGTGCAATACTTGACAGACGTCCATAAATACATACACCGGTTCACTCATCCAATACACTGGACAACCTTTTTTGCCAATCCACTCTGGTTCTACCTCATGCTCCAAGATTAAGCTGAGTTTAATAGCATAAAGATCATTTTTGTCCCAAATGATACATTTGGATAAAACTTCTTTTTGTGGATTTTTATAATAAACAGTTGTATGTCCATCTTGCACAGGTCCAGTTGAACCTGCTCCTTGTTCTTCACCGTCTGGCTGAAGAGTCAAGAGCCAAAGCCTTTGAAGAGAAAACAGCCACCGTCAAATCTCACCATATCAGAGCAGTCTCCAAGGTAACCCAAACTATGATAACTCCACATGACAAACCCATTATCCATTGTTACACATGCTTAAATTATGTTCTTGCTCATTTACTGTAGTTGACCTTTGATCCTGCATAGACCTCATTTATTGAGATTGCAGTGAGCAAGTAATGACTCTTGTTAACCTGTAGCAGTAGATTAATATCTCCTTACACTGATCAGTCCTTGTTTTGTTCTTTCCCATTTAAGATCCAAGAATGTGCTGGGCTAAGACTATGTTGTTCTCTCTGAAACACAGGGGTGGCCCTGATTGGATAGATCAGATTTTCTGGGCATATTAATTTAAACATGCTGCATTGTTAACAGATGTCAGCCGTGGCTGTTCCCATTGATCCTTTCATCAGTATGTGTTGCAGCAATCAATATGCTAATTAGTGAACTGCCAAGAACTGTGTGAAAGGAGAAAGAGGCCCTTTTCATTGTTCATTCGTGGTTTAAATTTTTCTGCTTTGCATATAGGGGCTCATTGAACTCGCCGAAAAGCCAGTCGGAAAAGTGTGACTTTGTGGAAACGGGTTGTTTTGGCTCATAGTGAGAAATTAGCCCTTCACTGTCACACTGATTACAACAGATTTTCCGGTAACCTCTGACGATCATCTTTAGAAAGAGGGAAAAAAGAAAGGCGGGAAAACCCCTGTAGGCTGTCCTCTGTTTATGTCTCACTAGATGAATGTTTGGATGGATGGGATCAGTCTTAACAGTGGATTCCCTCGAGGTACACTGTAAACATACACACCGTCATTATGTCCCTCCAAACACTTTTGCGCTTTTTTTTTTGTTGTTGTTGTTGTTGTTTTTTTTTTGTTTTTTTTTAACAGGAAGGTCAAACTGCTCCTTCAATGTTTATGTGAACTAAACGTATATGCACCGTTACGTGACTGCATATCTTGCACAGCATGTGAAAGACGCAGTTCCATAAGTAAAAAAGTAATAATTGCAGCTTTAATTGAGTGAGACACGAGTCAAATTCCTACACAAATTCTTCACAGATAGTGTAAATGTGTCGGGTCTATGCATCTGTACTTCAGAGAGCAGCAGCAAGCACAGTCCTACATAATCGTGACTTGACCACCTCTTTTGCTCCAGTCAAGAGAACTGATGGTTGTGCGGTTGATGGCTGACATGCGGCAGGATATGTTTCTCCAGCTCCAAAGATTTAAACAGCGATGTTCCCATAGTAAATGAGTCATGAGTAACACTAAGCAGAGATCCGGCCAATTTTAAGTCAACACGCTGAGTTTGTTTTTTTTGATGAAGGCAGCTTATTTGATTAAAAGGTAATTCAGTGCAGAGCTGAGGGTTTTTTCGTACAGATGCAGTTGTGCCTGGCCGTGTGAAGAATGGTCTGGTTGTTTCATTAAAGAGAAAGTCCGTGACGGCCTGTCACAACCAAACACATTAGAAATTACATGCCTTGCGCTTTTAGCCGTAGGCTGCTTCAGCATGAGTGCCTCTAAAAAGCAGGTGTGTAATATTTCAACAGTATAAGAAATAATAAACATTCAGAATAGAACTTGGTAAGGGAAGTGCAGAAAAGAGAGAATTAAGGAGATGAGGTGAATAAGTGGCGGAGGGAAGAGAGGAGCTTGCACATCTGGTAGGGCGCCAGAGATTTCAGTAAGATTGTCATTTCGGTTTTCTTGTTTTTTTCCAATTGTATTTCAGAAGCTGCTAAAGAGCATACGTGGATAATGTAGAAGATGCCGATCCACCCCCCCCGTCTCCAAGAACAAAGACAATTTCTTTTCCTTGACATCTCCACTGTGCATCTGGATGCAGGCACCAAGCATGTTGCACCAGCGTCAGGGAAACCTACCTACAATCTATAGATTGTACAAGATTATATGTTCTTATGTTAACTTTTTTTTTTCTGTAATGTACAGTACAATGTTGTTTCCATTGTTTTAAGCACATTGTGAAGTATTGCCTATCATTGTTGGTCAATACTCTGTAAAGGTCTGTATTACATAAACCGTTTGTATGTTCTATGTATTCAGTACAACATGAGCAGTATGAGTTCTGTTATGACATGCTGCTCTATGGCCTTTTTCTGGAAATGGATTGGAAAACTTTTTGTATATAAACTCTCTCTGTGATGGACACTATCAGCCTTGGATATCTCCAGCCACAAATGTTTCCCTGATGTATTTGGATTTTATTATTACTTAATATCTGTTAATAAACAATTTGTGCCACTTACCTTGGGTAATATGTTATACCCTGACACACGGTTGAGTAACCGTGGAGAGTTTCTCTCCCCTCTCTCCGTGAAAAACAAAATACTTGGCTGACGGCCACTGACAACAGTGGGGCCATTATCTGTGGCTGCTCACGAAAGCAGGTTTCAAATAGGAAAGTTCATTCAGACAATATTTCATTCTCTCTCTCATGTTGACCTAGT
This sequence comes from Chanos chanos, assembly GCF_902362185.1. Lineage (NCBI taxonomy): Eukaryota > Metazoa > Chordata > Actinopteri > Gonorynchiformes > Chanidae > Chanos > Chanos chanos. The sequence goes on from NC_044502.1 coordinate 35,139,739, forward strand.
ATCGAATGGCCCTGTTGTAATGAGATGGATATTTTTCATTTAAACTTAAATAATTACTTGTTAACCCAGCTATTTTTACACTTAATACTTTCCTGCAGGTACTGTTTCAAATTGCTCAAGAAACTGTTCCTTGCCATGCAATTATGTTTTCCAGGGGTAGGATCACTATCAAATATAGACACCTCGATGAGCCAATCATTAACGCTGTGGCTCCCTCCCTGTTTGGGTCCTTCAGAGTACTAAAAGAAAGTCTGACCTCACACCACAACAAAGTAAATGTTTGAATGTTGGGTCTGACTTTGCGTGTGATTGTGCGTGGGTATTCCCCATGTGGGCAGCCCATATCAGGCAGTAGTGATCACAAGACCTGGGAGTCACCCCACCCTAATCCTGCTGTCAGAATTAATTGGACTGGCAGGGATTGATCTGCGGTATTGCCTGTTCTTTGCTTACAAAAGGCTGTTGAGGGTTTGACTTTTGTAAAAAGTCCCCTTTGATAACATGTTCCAAAATGACAAGAATGTTCTCCAGACCTCTGACTTTACCTTTCTTATCTTCATCCTTCATTTGGGCCTCTAATACATTTGAAACAGTCCTGTGTCTGCGGCAGGTTATTAATCATGTCATTTCTTTGAACTGGGCATTTGACTATAGAGGTGTAAAGCCGTGACTCTAAAAGCAGTTCGAATGCATTGTGGTCATGAGGTGAAACTAAAGAAGGAAGATTTCTTGTCCTTGACCAGTAGAGGGCGACCATACAGATACCTCTCTGCATGCTCAGAGATCTTGTGCTTGAGATGGGTAATCTCATGAACCTATGAAAAGAAAAAAAAAATATCATTTTTTGAAAATGGCAAGCTATATAATTCAGAGTAATCTACGCACTTTGCTAGCAACATGTACTGTATGAGTGCCAGAAAAAAAAAAAAAAAAAAAAGCAGTATGTAGTCAGCCAAGAAGACATTTGGAAAGCAAGTCTGTGCAAAGTCATTCATGGAGGGCTGGTGTATATGTGGCTGTTTGGGTTAGTTTTTCAATCAGTTATTAATTAAATCCTGGAAAAGCAGCCAGCTGATTCTTCTATACTGAATGAATGAACTCCTGTGGTCCAACAAAAGCGTTTCTTCTTCAGCTGTATACTCAGTCTTGGAACGTGCGCACTTTTTTTATTAAATTAAGTGGAAACATTCATCAAGCTCATTGTAAAAGCAGTTGTATTCTTATTTTCATGTGATTTTGCATAGTAACACCTTTTTAAAATGCTGAGTTGTCAAAAATGTGTGAATGTGGCATTCATTCATTCATTTTCCAAGCCGCTTATCCTAATTAGGGTTGCAGGTGCTGGAGTTCCCAGCGCTCATTGGGCAAAAAGCAGGGGAAATATCCTGGACAGGTTGCCAGTCCATCACAGGGCAGACACAGACAAACACGTTCACACCTACAGGGAATTTAGTATCTCCAATTCACCTAACGTACATGTCTTTGGAAACCAGAGTTCCTGGTGGAAACCCCACACAGACATGGGAAGAACATGCAAACTCCACACAGAAGGGACCCTGGCCAGCCAGGAATTGAACCCAGGACCTACCTGCTGTGAGACAACAATGCTAACCGCTACACCACCATGTCACCCCTGAATGTGGCATTTTTTTTTTTTTTTTCTGGCCATTTTGACCATTTTCTGTACAAGTTCTGAGTGCTGGAGAACAGGGAAGAATGTTTTATGTTCTGTAAGAAATTGTTCAGAGACATATCCTGAGAACCAGGTTAGAGTTAATTTATGGTGGCCATTGTGCCATCCTAGTGCACTTCATCCATCAAAAACTGTTAGGAGGAAGGGGATTTGTGGCAAAATTTCCAGGATTAGGGATGAAAAGTTATCCAGGCAAGGCAAAGAGACTACTAGACTCATTTGTCAAAAAGGCATGCCTCCAGCATTTTCCCTTTTTCCCTTCAGGCAGCTTGAAATGGTCAAATTCATTAGAACAGTTTCATGTTTTTCTGACTCATAAACATGAATGAGCTAAAAGAACTGTTTTTGCCACTTCATTGGGATCGTTTTAGAAGGTGCTTCGCTAAATGGGAGTGGTAGGCCTCCTGCTTGTGCTTTGAAGGTGTACAGTGTCTACTCTTTGCCATATGGCTACCTCTGAATTGACCAAGTCATACAAAGTTTAATGTTAGGACATTGTAACCATAGAGACAGATGGTGTTCAGAGTGATTACTCTACATCTCCATCTCCATTGCTGTACCTTAATCTGTCTACACCATGGCTTGGAGAAAGCCCTCATGGAAATTCAAAAAAAAAAAGAAAAGAAAAAGAAAAAGTCCCACAAACCGCCTTATGTCATGTTCGCACAAAGGCACCAGGGTGTAACTTTGTCGATGGGGGTGCCAGGCAAAATTGAGGCAACTGGCTTTACCATGGCTTGCAAAACACTTAGCTCTGCCTTTTGAGTTGGAAACACACCTTTGTTAGCCAAACTTTTTATTTTATTTTATTTTATTTTTTTATTTTTTTTTTATACCACAGCTCATTTGAAAAACCTTTACCATTGTGTGATGCATGGGATTTTGCCTCCATTCCCAGGGTCCTGGTGTTCAAAGTTTTGGCCACTGTCGATGTTTATGTAGGTGTTATGGAGGTTGCTCTGCAGAGTTTGAGTTGTTTTTTTTTTTGTTTTTTTTCGGTTGTTTTGTGCTTTGTGGGTTTCCATATTTAATGTTCATTTTTCCATCCTCATTTTTTACTCTACATCAATTCAACTATTCCATCCAGAAGTTACTGAAATTACTAAACACACTGCCAGCTGGCAAATTATATGGGATGAGTATACAAATGCTTCAAGGTGTGCGCACTTTTCAACCAATGTCAACTAGACTCCCATTAAAGACTCACTTTCAAGATGCTTTCAATGTATATCAAGTTTGTAATACCTAATGTGCCACCTGAAACATGGCTCTTCAAAGACGAAAATATGGGACATTTTCTGTATAGAGATTTGTTTATACAGATAAATGGATGAAAGAGGCCTTTCATGCTTGATTTCATTACACCACAGGGGTCATTAATTTTAAATGGCTCTGCATTTGTTTGTTTGCGTTACAGATACCCTGATGCAGGGCACTCAACCTGTGTCATACTTGACACATGCTTATTTGCACAGCTGGATATTAACTGATGCCTTTCCAGGTGAAATATCTTAACACAGTGCCTTGCTTTACTATTTAATCCGTGGTGCCCTGGCAGCGGGTTAACTGCACACCTGCCCTCCTCTGCAGTGTGGTTACAGCCATACTTAGATGCTGACTTGAGTTTCTGAGGCTCTTTGTTTTGAATTCTTTTTCACACTTTCTCTGTTTCTCCCTCACTAATGCTTTCTGTGTCCAAAAGGCACGTGGCATGTCTATTTCTAATCTCATTTTCTGAGCTGATATAATAGAATAGCCAAATGAAAACACTGCGTCAAAATTGGACATGCTGGGTTTTTAGGGAGGAAACTCTGGAGGAGAATTCTGGAGGTTGCAGTATACCCTCTCAAATGAACAATTTCATCAGACCTTTCACTATAGCTTTACACGTTTCTTCCACACAGTATTGTTTTAGCAATTTCCCAGGCCTTAATTATGTCTAATACTGACATTGTTTCAGCTGTAATTGATCCTGACCCCACAGTGTAATTCGCACTATGACATGTGTATCTCATTTAAGAGACACAGTTAACCAAACTGGCTCTAATAATACTAATCCAGACAGGTTGGCCGCTTTACATATCAGTTAGTCCCTTGAAATATATCATCATTTGTTAGAAGGGCTTGATAATTATGGAACTATTACAATTCAAGGTTAAAAGTATTGACAGATGACCAGTAGTTGCTGATGATGGATAAATCAGGAGCACACACATAATTAGACTTTGAGCTAGCATCTGAATGCATCAGATGCATTTTCCTTCCTTGTTTTTCTCTAGTTGACTTATTTGCTGTGCCTGTTATGAAAGACAGGAATTAGAATACATCTGTGATAAACTAACTAGACTGTAAAATTTCCAGAATCCCTAGAAACTATCCAACATTGCTGAAATTCATGAGACTATAACCTATATATATATCAGGGCTTGAATATGTTAATGGCTTAGCCCAGCACAATAAGAGAAAAATGATGGTAGGGTGGAATAAATAAATAAAAACTGTTTACCGTAGTTTGACCCCAGGCAGCATAAAGTGATGTAACCAGAGCTGGTAAATTCCTTGGACGACATCCTCTAATAATTGGCCTTGAAATATTAACATGGTCTTCTGAAGGGAATTAGAACAGGCACGAATCAGGTGCAGTTGATTATAGGTTGTTCCAGATATCCATTTGAGTTATTGGAGGTTGAGAACATTTTGGGGCCCCCTGCATGTTTTCTCCCTTTTCATCTTGTTCCTGATTTGTTTTACAATGAGATGTTCTAACGACTGAAACAGAAAGATGTTGATAAAGTTATTTTTTACATTCTTTAGATTTTGAAACTATTCAAGGGACTGTTAATCCCGTGGTGTGCTATTATACATAGAAATTTATGTTTTGTTATTCATTTTGGGAAAGTTGCATGACTGAAAGAATATGCGAAGCAGCTCAAAGACTCCAGGACGTGCAGCAGAACCTCACCGACTTGTGGGAACCCTGTGTGACGACTTGAGCATTCTTTCAGTCCTACATTTTATTTCCTGCCTTGGTGAGAGATCATTAAATCAAGCTCATCATATGCTCTCTCCTTTTCCTCTCCCCTTGTCTCAAAGGAGTGCTGGAAACACTAAAATTACAACTTCATCCATCAAACTGGCTCTCTAACCTTCTGGAGGACCCTCATCTGATTAGACTGTTATCGGGATGTGCTGGCATTGTGCGTAGTCGTGTTATGCGTTCATCATCTCATTTATATGGAGGCATTCTCCAGATGTCCTGCAGCACTGGCAGCTTCCTGATGCTTACACACGCTGTAATTGAGTTTCCTCTGTAAGCCAGTATCTCTCTCAAACAAAGGAAAGCCTAGAGAGATTTTGTCAAGGGCACTGGAGTTTTTTCAGTGTTTAGACTTGTTTTGACCTTTGGTTATTAGATGGTAAATAGAAGATTCCAGTAAGAAATTTAAACAAATCAAGAGCAGGAACTTTTGTAGGTTATACTTAGAGTGTGAAGAGATAGGTACTACAGAAGGCATTAACCAGAAACGCCCTCCCTCCACCCACTCTTGTTTCCATGTTTGAGATGTGCGTCCATGCTTCACACAGCAGTTTGGGTTTGACGCAAATGACGGTGGTGTTATTGAATGTATGCCTTTTTGGTATCATAAGAAATCCCAGATGCTGTCTCTGGGAAAAGCCAAACATCTGGTCATTGGCACAGGGTGACAGATCTGCAGGAGATTGGTGTAATGCACGAACCCACACAAACACACACTTGCGAGTTTTCTCAAACAAAGTCATACACACTCTTCCGCTTACTCGATTCTCTCGGCTTCCTTGACCTGAACCATCTGTCAGCGGGGCTGGAGCTAAACAGTGGCAGAAATGCCTTCAAAAACACACTATTAAGTTTATCAAACTTCTTGAGTTGTAAATCCTATCCTCTCTATGTATCTAAGACATAGTGAACATTGTGCTGAAGGTTCATGCATGAGACAAACCATTCCACCACTCAGTTAAATTGTTCAGGTTTGTGTTAGTGACCTAACACTTTTTCATCCCCTGAAGCCTTCAGAAATTGACTGCAAATCATTTTTTATTAGTAATTGTAATGTTTTTCATCATATAAAAACTGTATGAGAGTATATTTCTGCCTTTGTTTCTTTTACTGTAAAATTGACCAAGAGCCAAAGAGAAAAGGTATAAATTTAACACATCTTGGATGTAGTCCATATGCAATGTGTTTCCAGCAGTGTTGGTTCAGTCCTACTCTTATGGAACAGGGCGACTATCCCAACTGTCCTGAAGGCAAGCCTATTACGCATGGACTGAGTAAAGCAGTCCAGTAAAGCAGTCTTGAAGGCTGTGAAACTGTGAAAGTGTGGAGGATTTCATTGACCACAGTTAACATTTTGGCTAAAGTCTGATGACATATGACTGAAATATAGATGCAAAAACTCTCTGACTTCGTTAAAGTCATTTTTCCAAAATGACCATCTTTGAGTCCTGTTTAAGCTGTTGTGTGTTTAAACTAAAGGTTTTAAGTTTTATATCATTTTGATGCAACAGATTTTTAGAACAGTTATGAAAAGTCATTGACTGGTAAATTGTTAACTGTTAAATACCATGTAAGGTCAAAAACAGCATTAACTAGGAGGGGGTAGACCCCCTACACTGGTTATCAAACTCTCACAGGACATATTTCAAAACTGCTTGTTGTTCAAGTGGATAATATTGTCATGGCTGTTATTAAATGTGGATATATCTTTTTTTTTTTTTTTTTTTAGAATAAGGGTGATTCTTCATGTATGTTGTATACTGACTTCAGAAACTTTACCATCTGTTTGTAATGACACAAAACACCTGTGACTCATCCAGTCATTTTGACTATGTTCCAACACAAAGAATTTTCTTTATCTTGGTATGGAGTCAAGGACATTGTGCAAGTGAGATGGTAACAATGATGATGTTTTTAAATCCAAACCTCCCACTCCCCTGCAACTTGTAGGAGGGGAAAAAATGATAATGCTGAAGTAACATAGATTATCTGAGGATACCATATAATAGAAACAGACATACAGCAGACGCTGGGTAGGCACATGAAGGTCACCATAAAAGAAAACGAAACATTGCCGTGTTAACAGAGACGTGGACACGATCACATCAAAACTCGAGGTACAGTTTATTTAAAAGACTTGATTTTGGTTCATTGTATAAGCCAGCAGGTTTTTGTTTCAGCAGATGGGAGAGAATTGGCTGTGCTTCCCAGGGGATGAAATCTACTCTGCCACAGAGACTGCTCCATGTTTATCTTTAGGCTTTATTGGATGTTGATGTTGGCCTAGTGAGAGAGCCTCTTGTTTAAGGGCTATTTTTAAGGGAAGAACATAGGGATAGGTTCTCAGATTTTAGGTAATAGCAAACCCCTGAGCTGTTTCACAGAATTCTGTGCGGAGATAACCAGGTAATCCTCTTTTTAGGACACCACCAGCTGATTGCAGACAACTTGAACAGGCATACCAGACAGTCGTGCCCGCAAGGTTTAGTTGGGTATTACGATATAAAGATATTTGTTCATGCACCGTGATAATGCGTATACTTGTAATTTAATGCTCCATACCTATATCATCTTTGATCCTCTGGACCTGTTGCTCTCTTACCTGTTATTTTGTCCTAGGCACTCATCACAGATTTCACCAAAGTTGATGTTAAATATGAAACACAAAGGACAGATGTACACATTTTACATAGGCATGCCAACATATTGTTCTGAAAGCTGACATGGGAGAAGGGTGCGTGTGTCGTGTGTATGGGAGTGATGCTGGTTACAAGTAACACCCCTGCACCTTTGCTACCTTTGCTTTTCAAAGCGCCATAGCTTCGTGCACTTGCGAATGTTCGAAATGTAACCCTGTGAGTTTGATGTGTATCCATAGCAACAAGCAAAGAAACATTTTTCGGACTTAGCGTCGTTTCTGCTGCGCTGAGCAGTTTTTAGTGAGCGAATGACATCATCAGGTAGTGTGCGTAAAATACGAAATGGGGACGGTGAGCACCTGAGCCGTGTTTACAAATGACTCATGGGAAAACAAACCCCAGTCCAAATCACCCCTGACCGACGCTGGCAGGTCCCACTTTGCCAGCTATTTAGCGGAAAGCAACATGGGTGCAGAGGCTGACAGCTCCGCTCACTCCAGCCAGTCTGAACAGCCTTTGCCCAGGTCCTCAGGTTACTATGGGCAACTCACAGACAAATGACACGGTCACTGCAACACTAAAACCCCACCTGGTCTCTCCTCTGTAAAGTAATTGTGTGTATGAATCCTGAAGTTCTCTCCACATGTTACTGAATGATGAGCAATCACCTACTGAAGTGCAACAAAGCACTGGGGGGTTTCCAGTATTTTTTTCTGCTATTTTTTGGTGTAAATTTTGGAGGTGCTCCCCATGTGAGATGACCCTTTTGTCTTGTAACGACTATTTGAATATAACTATTTGAATGTAACCCATAATTAAACACAATATGTAAAACAATTAATTGTTGTTGATTGCACTCGCGCAGATATGTGTGCTATTGTCTTTTCAGATGCGGTGGTCTTCATCTACATAGAGGTTTAGGGGTATACCTGTAAGTTAACTGCAGGAAGATAAACAGGATCTCTGTCAGATGTTCAGCAGGTATAGGCTATAAGACAAAGTTTCTGGACTTCTAACTCTTCACATCCAGTATTGCAGGTGAATTTTGATGGGACAGATATATAGTAAGGTTAATCATTCTATGCATATGTATGTGTATTTTTTTTAATGTTTGTGATGTTTGTTGTAAAGTTAGTTGTTCATGCGACAAACCCCCCCCCCCTTGCTGTTGTGTCTGTTGCTGATGGAGATTCCCTGGAGTTGCTGGAACTCTTGGGCCCTTTCTTTGGAAATCTAGTCTTGTGTGAGTGGTTGCTTCTGTGCAATGATAGCTTCATTTACCTCATATAGCTAATGTTTGCTTAAATGTTTACAAAACACAAACTGAGTTAAGTTCTTTCCTCTCACAACATTTGTATGGCCATCCAGTGTATTCAGCTGTAGCTACACAAGTATGACTCAAGACAAACCCTCTACCTCTGTAGTTAAGAAATCACAAGAAGCCAACTGATATTGTTCCAGTTTGCTAGTTAGTTTTTCAGCCAGTGGTATCTCAAATTATGTTTATTTGAAAAGAAATGTTTTTACAACCTATCAAGACAGGAATCTCACAAGGGAAAAAAGGGGGGGGGTGATTTTAGAGTTATTGGTTTGAGTCTGGTTATCCATAGCCAAAACTTTGTACTCCCAGGCATCTCAATTAACAGGTTCTCCTGGGCTCCTCTGGTAGCATCCCATAAGATAAACATTCAGAGACAGTTTATGAGTTACCACTTCAGAGCAGACACTGCTAAGAGACCGCCATTTATGTGCATGATAGTCAGTGCTCTTTTTAACGTTGCTCTTAAGACTCTTAGTTTCCCTTTATTGTCATTTCAAAATGACAACAGGTAATGCTTAAGTTCCCTCTCCGTCTGATTTCACCAGGCACTCTAATATGAATATTTCACATACTGATTTCATTGTGAAGAATGAGCACAGCATGTAATATGCATTATAGATAGATAGATAGATAGATAGATAGATAGATAGATAGATAGATAGATAGATAGATGTGTGTGTATGTCTGTATGTATGTATGTGTGTGTATATAATGGCCACATGAAGTCATCATGTAAGTCATACGTAGACAGTTGTGAAACCACCTCATTACCAGAGATCATGGCTGTCTGATTTTGCTTATGCACTTTCTAAATCCCATCAATACATCTGTGAAAAAAATTTCTGGGTAATTTGTTGTTACAATTCTTGAATGCAGTTGACTTTGAGTTTCTGCCATAACCTGACTGGAAACGGCCAAAAACAAGAGGTTCATGCGATATCAAGGGGGGGGAAGCCATCACAACAGAGCCTCCTCAGACAACAGAGATCACTCTCAGACAAAGAGAATGGAGGTACTGTGAACTTAGAAGCCTTCCAAGATACCTCCTGCACTCTTGTTTCTGTATTTTTTTAATTCTCAGTTTTGACCGATATTGAATTGCATCAAACCTAATTTAGAATTTCAAGTGTACTGGCCACAGATCTGGAACAGTTTTGATGGCTACATAGAAAAGACTATGGGACTCTTTTTTTTGGCTAGTGGTGGGGCTGGATGATGTGTGTATGTTGGGAGGCTGGGAGGTGCTTGACAGATTCGATAGCATGAACTAGGGCACTCTCTCCATTTCATCCAGCAGTGTATTTATTGTTTGAATCATGAACAACCAAGGTGACTCTTTCACAGAGACACTGGGGTTTCTTTTTCTCTGAATTTGGGGAAAGAAATTATGTTCTCATTGGCCGAGGCATTTCATCATCCCACGCTGACAGTAATATCCAGCAGAGAGCCCATTCCTGGAGGAATTCCTGTTGCCCAGAGGCCTTGTATGTTTTCTTTATTCCATTTCACTTTGTCTGTCTGTCATTTCGACATTATTTATGGCTTTTGTCCGCACTCCCGTAGAGTTTATACGAACATTTCAGCTTTGCACTGTGACACTGTAAGAAATGAGGTCACTGCTGGTCAACCCAAGTCCAGTTGGTTGTAGATTCCTCTTTGCCTGTGCCTTCTCTCACCCAAAACTGCTGCCCTGGAGAGGGATGTGATGATGAGCAGACTCTATCAGTGGATGCCATCTCTGCCTCTGTCAACAATGTCTTGCTTGGTCAGAGAGAGACTGAATGCACTGCAGCTCCTTTTCAAAGCATGTGATGAGAGCTCCTTAAATTCCTGTGTTCTCCATCTCTTTATGCTACATTTATTACTCCACTTAGATGATATCCTCCATAATCATCTTTTTTTCATAACCCGATGAGGTCAAATCGCAGTGACTCAGAAACCACTATGCTTTGGAATAAGGAACGTGTTGAAAACCACACTTCACCTCCAATGAAAACGTTTTGAGAGCGTCTTTTTTACTCCTTCTAGCTGCACAACAGGATGCATGAAAGGAGCCACGAGTGTGTATTAGAATTAAAAGCTATTTTACCAGCACAATGTAATTACATTGGCAGAATTCATTGAGAAATTACCTTCATCTTGAAATATTTTACGTACACAAACCTCACCCTCTATTATTCATATCGCTAAGAAAGGAGAACAAAAATCACGATAGAATTAGTTATATTTGCTCTGAGCTCTGTAATTCTCAAACAAATGAAAATATTATATTTTCGTAGTAATTCACCGAAACAACTTTTTCCCCTCAAATTCTAAATTAAATAATCATTCTGAAATAAATGAAAGACAGACCCTGAAATCACGGTCTCTTTTCAATACTCTTTACCACCCTTTCTGCAATGTTTCATGAAACTGATATAAACATGCAATACAGTGATAGACCATTTTTTCTTTCATGCAAATGTGTCAAAATCCTTTGAGTGCTCTCCTCAGTTTGAACCACAAATTTTTGGTTAGGTTTGAGTCTGAAAACTGGGGTGACCGTTGCAAACTTTTTGTGTTCGGTTAAGCATTTTTGTTTGACTTTGAGGTATGCTGGGAAACCTCTGTTTTTCTGTAGGATTCATTTGTTTCCATTTTTGTTGTTGCTGACTCCTCTTTTTTGTATAACTTACCATGCTTTCCCACATACACAAGCTATAATCTAATTTTGGTACACTTACCCAGCTTATCTTTGTTGTGTTAACTCTTGAAAGAGGGATGTTTTCTCATGAGAACCTGCAGGCTTCTCACTTTCTCCTGTACTTTTCTCATTCACTTTTTCCTCCTTGCCCTTGTATGCCTGTATGTTCAAAACAATCTTCCTGGGCGAAATCTATATAAAGTGACGTAACATTCAAAACTTAAGCATCTTAGTAGCCAGATGTACATAAAGTGTGAGTGAGGATTTCAATGGTATGTAGTGGTGATGAAGTTTTTGATCATCAGACCATCAGGTTAGATAGCCTATTAGCTGAAGACATTCATGGTTGGAGCTTATCAGTTTTGCAAATACGTATAGTCTGAGATGTTACTTCCATTGGACATTACTTTTATAGAATTATATGTCCACAAGTTGTCATTTTTATCCTTCGCCACTGCACACAAAGAAAAATACTTTCTCCTTACAAAGCCCAGCCTTGGTTCTGTATGCAAATGTGAGTGAGGTGCACACATAGACTGAGAGTAGTTTTGGCTGAAATTATGACGTCATCATTAGCTTATTGACTGGACCAGTAGTTACCAACCTTTTTTTGACAGCTGAACCCCAACAACTGAAATTATTTTCCTCAAGTACCCCCTTGAGATTTTAACTAAATTTAACTTGACACCTAGGTTTGCACCACAATTTCATGAGCCCTCTGAATTACTGCAATGAACCCCTGGAGATCTGTGAACCCCTTAATTGGGAACCCCTTGACTATATGATTAATACCGAGTGATTGGATGTAAATGAGTAAGGCCCATGTGCATCTTTGAAAGCAGGGATTCAGCTTTGCAAGTTTTGTTTATAGTTGTTGTTCTTCCAAGAATACAACTCTTTTTAATATAGAAGCAGCTCGAAATACTATTTTACATATTTAGGTTTTAAGGTGCAGTTGTGAACGTGGCCTCAGTAAATAAACAAAAGAAACCCATACCATCAGATACTCCAACTTATTTCGGTCTTTGTACTTATTGTGTGTGTATTGTTTTTTTTTTTCCTTCCAAAAACGTGAGCTTCAATATAAAGCTCACCCTTTAGCCTCTTTCAATCACAATACTGTTATTTTGTTTTGTTTTGTTTCTATTGAATTTCCAATGCCTTTTGACCGTTTCGGCGTGCCCACATATATCTGAGAGTTTTACTTTGTCTGAGCTGCGGCGGACGTGACTGGATGAGAGAGGGTTTCTCTCCGATATCAGCCAAAACTGCAAACAAACAAAACTAGCTGCTCCAGGCGAAGAGAAGTGGCTGTGTGACTTTTGGAATTTATATGTGGACATGTGGCTCATTAATGTATCATGTGATTGGATTCAGAGCTCTCCTAAAATCCAAATCCGGGCTCACACTTGTGTAGCATGCATGTCACGGTCCTCCAATAAAAAGCCATGCTGCCATGATGACCATCTGGATAAATATATGTGCATGAAGGCACTCCTTTTTTTTCCCCCTTTTTTCTCTGGTTATCAGACCACCTGTGGATCCGGCAAAACACTCTGTGTTTTAAGACATCTACAGATGATGAATGTGTTCTGTGATGTGTCCGTTTAAAGGAGCAATTCTGGAAGGGGTGTTCTGAAATGGCCAGAGAAGAACAGATCATCCCCGTTTACACTCATATTTCAGTCACCTCTGGTACAGCTGTGTGCTGATATTAACCACACACACTTCCCTTGGGATGACTCACTGCGTCCAGGGTAAAAGGCCGCTGTTACCAACATGGAAAGATTGCTTGGATACCAACAGAAGGAAAAGCACGCCATCCCTCTTGCCTCTTCGTGCTTGTGCAAATCAGAGGCACACAGTTACCAAATGCTTTTCCCCTCATCTTGAACTCCATCTGAGGAAAAAAGGATAAAATAAATGAAATTATGTATCATGTTTACTGGATGAAGAGTTTAAAGGCCATGTTTTTCCTAGTGAGGGGAGAGAGGGAAAGTGATATTTTGAATGGATAAATCTGTCAGTGCAAATAGTGGTAACCGCTCCTTGCCTCCTGGATGAATCAATGCTTCCCCAAAGACAGAATGAGGCCCCTGTTCCCATAGCAACTCTGTAGGGCTGATACAAAAGAGGCCTCCCTCGGTAGTTAATATAAAGAGACGTTGCATTTTAATTTTGATATTAATCTTTGAGATATGCACACTGTTGTTTAGGAAGACTGGTCGCTGAGACTACAGTAATATCCGGTGCTAAATACCTGTCTACTACACGTCTCAGACACAAAGGTGCTCGCCTCACAAATATTTTCCGATGTATACTCCTCACCGTCTGTGGGTACCTACCTGGTCCAAAGAGATTATGGACCCCTGTCTCCATGATTGAGCCAAGTGTCCAGGAGCATGTCTCCCTCTCTCTCTCTCTCTCTTGCTCTCGTTCTCCTCTTGTTCAGAGAAAGAGAACTTCTTGAAGGGTTGCATTCTGTCCGGACAGGAATCCCTGGTAAACAGGATGGATTCCTCATGTAATGCTGTGAAAATAAAGTGTAAACCCTCAAATCCACCCCCTAGAGAGCTCGCCAAACTCACTGGAGGCCGTCTGAACCCTTTACTTTTCCCTCACAAACCTAAACATACACACATGCACAGAAATAGCACTGCCCTTCACAAAAATCCTCATTTCACTGGGAGGTGTTAAAGCTTTGTCTAACACCCACACAGTTGTCCCAGTGTCGTTTCAGAAAGCTTCAAACATTCTTACAAACTCACAAATTTATTCTGAACAGATATGAAAAAGGAAAAAGGTATAGAATTAAAAATGATAAAGAATTCAGGATTTCATTAGGCTCTGTTTATGAGCAAGTTGTCCCTCCTTAACTCTTCTCCGAAGTGATACTGGCACACTAACTGGCTTTATCTTGTTTTTTGTTTTATTACTGATAATCCTGAAGACAGTACCAGAGAGAAGCTTGTTGTCAAACAGGTAGTAAGCAAAAGCTATAACCCCTTAAAATCATTTTAAGTGGCATTTCTGTGAATTAAATGATATCAAATCATTAAGGCCTTCATTTATCTCATCTTAGATGAGGAGTGTGTGTGTAGTCATCTGTTCTTCCTGAGGTACTAGACTAACTAGATGCTTGTTCCTGCTATATTAGTGTCTTTGTTGGATTTCTCTCACTCTAAGGGAGTTCTGTGCCTGAGAACCAGTGGTGAGACTATAATTAACTTCAGTTGGCACCCTGCGCTGCTGATCCATGACCTGTGTAGCTCACCCCCAGTGCATGGCATGTTAGCGCAAAATTAATGTTAATGAGGTTTTATTGGGTTGGGCTGTCCACAAAAGGGTCTTTTCCCATGGTCTGTTCAAAGATATCTGAAAAAAAAATGTGGACACAGGTCACAGGAGTGTGTGTGTGTGTGTGTGTGTGTGTGTGTGCGCGTGCAAAGGCCACCCAGAGTGTTTTTGTCATAAGAAGGTATTCCCTTAATTATGTATGTGAATTGACTCAGTGTCAGTTTAACAGGGGAGGTTATGGAGAAAGGAGTGGGTAACAACACAGGAACAAAGAACAGACTCAAGAGGAAATGAAGGAGGGAAAGAGGTTACAGGTGAGAGAGACAGGCAAAAAAAAGGAAAGAAAAAACCCCACTAATATAGCACGAACAGTAGCGAGACACTTAAACAAGAGAGTAAGAAGAAAGGGGGTCGACTGGCTATAGTAACAGCCGTAGGGAGAGGAGGATGGAATAAGTGATATTAGCCAGGCTGGTGAGAAAGGTGTGATTAGTCCGGTCGTCAGAGGAATAAGGCATGATGGCGCAGGAATCCTCGCCTGCAGGTTGTGTCCACGCTGCCTGCCGAGCACTGAGAAAGGCCTTCTCCAAAGAGCCAGCCTGGAATCCCAGCCCTGCCGTCCCCTACTCATTACTCTCCAGGGTCCCTGCTGGGGTGAGGCGGGGGGACACGGAGCTCAGCCCCCGCCCCTGTGTATCAGCGGCTACGCGGGGAGGCCTGGTATTTACACCCTTGTCCTCAGGCTGGAGACCCCCGCTCCATGACTCTCACACATCCGCTCATTGTTGGAGATTGGGGAGGGGGTGTCAACCTCCATGCCACAGGAACACACAAAGAGGGAAATGAAACCTGTTTCCCGTGTCTCGGAGCTTTTATGCGGGCGGCTTTTGGAGGCTCCTCTCAGGGGTCTGCCTACTGTTGAGACTGAGCACAGCACGGTGATGGGAAACTACTCTGGTTATGCTACACTCTCTCTTTTTCCCTCTTTTTCTCCTTTTTCACTCCCCTTTTCTCTCTCTCTCTTTCTCTCTCTCCCTCTCTCTCTCTGTCAGTCATTCCTTCTTCACCTCTTTGCTTTGCACTTTCTCCAGTTTTCTCTCTTATCCACCTTTTCTCTCTCTCTCTTTCGTCTTATTAAGCCGTCCATCCGAGCATCACTGGTACGTGAAGCATTATCCTTCGAAAAGCTGGTGTGTTTTAGCATACACACCATCTTAAATGGTAACAGAGATAGAAGGGACAGAGGATGCAAAAAGTATCTGGCATTCATGAAAATGAAATTGTTTAATTTACGTAAGTGGTTTATCAGTTTGGTACAGTTCATTAATATTGTGATGCAAATTTTTACAAGGGAATATTGAATCCTGCGCTTCTTTTCATCGCAAATGTACGCTGTTTAGATCATGCCAGTATGACAGCTCATTCGGATTTGGGTTGGGGTTATTCAGTTCATACAGCATTGGCTCTCCATTGAACTGGCTGAGCGTCTGATGCATAAAACTCTGCCAGCGTATGGCACCCATGATTGGAAACATGAATCACTGCATGTGTATGGGCGCATATCTCTTTTGCATAGAAATGTTGTTTTCTGGTGTATATTTTCAATTTGCAATGTTATTTTGGATCTATGTGTCAGTGGTGGAGGTTCTTTTCAGGTGAGAAACTTTTGAGGGCAGAAGCTTACATCATCTTCGATTTCTTTGGACCTCACAACAAGCTTTATGATGAACACAGCGAGCGCTCTTTAGTATTTGAGAGCTACGTCACCGTAGAGAAACCCATAAAAAAGCACTTCCCTTCTAATTGAAGACGGTATCACTAACTCACTGATAAAAACAAACAGATTTGAGACAGATTGCTGGAGCCCATGAGACGATATCCTAATCTCCTCTCTCTCTCTCTCTCTTTTGCTCTCCATCTTTCCCTCTCTCTGGGTCATTCTGTCTGCATGTATGTGTATGCTGCCTGACTAACCAAGAATAAACACTGTAAATGGAGCACTTTCAAAGAGGCTCCAAGATTAAAAAAAAAAAAAAAAACCCTCACCCTGGCTGCACTTTAAGCCAAATTCATTCTAGTTATTTTTGTTGGTGTTTCAAGGTCATCCATCTGCTACACAATGGCAGTGCTTAGAATAATGTTATATCAGTTGAAGAAAATCATTATACTTATGGCCAACTTATGAATAAGACTCCTCTGCTTACTTTCATTTATTTCTCTAATTTCACTTCTTTTTCTTTGTAACCTCTAATGGGAGCCTGATGTGTAATGCACACTTAGCCAGGGGCTCAGAGACACTAAAAATCACACTAATGAAGTTATCCACTGTAACTGTTATGGTTTTATTCATGAACTTCCTCTTTGCTGTGGATCACTCTGACACGGTTTAGAAATAAAGTCAGAATAATTGTTACTTTGTGGCGGTTACTTTAATCTGCTGTGTTATTTGTTATGTTTATGGATGTGTTGTTGAGGTTTTTTACCCTGGTGTGAGATATATGGATGTGTTCTGTTTGTGGGAGTCCTGACCCATCCATGCCCTTGCTTCATCCACCAGCACTGCTGCAAAGCATGATCCATCACTGTCACTTTGCTCACATATGACCCTGACCAAGCTGGATCTCACAAACACAGATCACAGATTGACACAGTTGCTCCATTATTTAAGACCAGAACCAGTACTTAGTTTTCATGCAGAAGAGGCCCCACAAACCATGTACTTTTGATTGAAATAACAACCGACACCTGGCTTGAATTTGGTTTACCTGAGAGCAGCCATCAAAGTCTATTTAATGCTTCATAAATGTGACTTGTTGCACAATGTTTATATCAATATGAATTCCGGGGGCCTCTGTGACTGAAACCTGAAGAGGCAGTTACTGCAGCCTGAGTGGCCCATTAGCTTAATGGCTGTCTTAAGTTTCACTCAGGATGCATTACTGTTATGGCTGAAAGGTTTGCGTTTCCCTTTTTACGGCTCCTTCGGATTCACAACACCCAAGAACAGGGAAGGAAAAAACAAAACAAACACGAAGGTAATGTGACACCAGTAGGCCAGGGCTTAGTTCTACCCGGGGGAGAACGGGCCACCCGAACACTCGGGAAAACACAGAGGAGAGTCTCTCTGTCTCTCTGTCTCTCTCTCTCTTCCTCCCTCTCTCTCTCTTGCTCTCTTACATAGTCAGACTTTAAGTGACTGTTGCTCTGGCCATCGTCTGCTCAGCTGAAGGTTGCCCTGACCCTTTCCTTGTAGATGAGACCTTTGACCTCACTCTCCAGCTGGTAAATGGTGAATAGAACAGGACAGTGAACCCCACATCAGCTTCCAACTTGCAATACAGAGTCACCATCATCATCATGCCACTGTGGAATTTTAAACATGCAGAGGCCACATAGTAAAACCCCACCAATCAAAACTCTGAATTCTGCTCTGTCCCATATGTACTCATTAATCATCAGCTTGTGGAATTCTAGCCTGACGTCTTTCTGTTTATTTAGGCATTCAGAGAATTTAAAATGATTTAAGGACTTACAAACTTTTCGTTTTTCCTGAAACTTTTTTTTTTTAAAACTTTTCTTTTTTTTTTCTTTTCTACTGAAATTATAATGATTTCCACAAATAATCTTTACAAAAAAAATTGTTTTCATTTTCTCATCAGGTAATCAGGAGAATGATTCAGAAATTCGGCAGAATTGATTGTGTGATGTAATTTACAAACCAGACAATGAGGATCAACACTGACAGCAAAGGTTATGATGACATCATACCAGCAATGTTTCAGGGTTCAAGTCCTTATTACTTTCAACTAGTGACTCATCTGAGTGCCTGGCACAGTCATCCATCAGTTATTCATGTTCAAAAAGATACTGATGTGATTTGACTGCTGGTTCTTGTGCTGTTCTTTTCCAGTTCCCCTCATATGAATCCAAAAGTGGTTGCATATTTTGATGCTGGGAAATTGAGTCAGTGCTTTCCTGTAAGACAAACTAAATGTTTATAGTAAAAGAAAACTTTCCTATTTTTTTCAATCTATTGCCACAGACAAAAGCAGTGAACAGTTTTGACCCAAGAACTGAAAAAGAAAGATGAAAAGATGAAAAGATGGATGCTATGTATTAAATTACCATTCATTCCCTAAAACAGACTGGACTTAAATTTTAAATTGAGCCTAACTCTGGAGCTCAATAATTGTACTCCCCATGAGACATGCACCAAACCCCTTCAGACTGGCTTCGGTGATCCTGGGTCAGGTCAGCACCCAAGCATCTGTGCCAGTGGGTTAGGGGCTGGGGGTGGGATGGGGCTAAACATCTGATATTCCACTAAAAGATTTGGTTGGTCCATGGAGGCTACTTGAACTTCTACCTTTGACCTCCCCTTGTACCTACTCACCCACCACCACAACTGGTCCTCACACTGCTGATTCTCAGTGTCCCTCTTCCCTTCTAACCTGTTTTAACTCTAGTTTTACATTTGCTTGTGCTGTGGCAATTGAAAGAACCCCAGGAAACAGCCTGTCCGTGTTAAGGAGCAGCGGTCTGAACAAGGTCTCAACAGGCAGTGTTGGGAAAGATTTAGGCTCCAGCATGATCTTCTTTGCTCTGTAGAGAGGTGTCTCACGATCGGATACTGCTTTTTGTTATCTCATGGGAGTGAACTGATCAGACAGTAGGCAAATTATTTCTTATCTACTGTTTAAATCTAGATCATTGTCATATATTTCTGGGCTTTGAGACTCTTAAACTGTGTTCTAGTTTCAATCAATCATTTTGTCACAAAACACATATGACATCATCACTGCATTTATTTAATAGTGAAATAGTTGCTTGCTAGCACACACAACAAGTTCAGTACTGATTACAATAAGAGAGAGGCAGGAGTTACAGAGAACAATTAGGTGATCAAAGTAGTCACCCCAAAAGGTGGCCTATAAAGTAGTGTATTGATGTCTGATTACGGGTGTGACAAAACAAAATGATGGCGTAATTACTGCTCAGGACGTGTGTGTTGTTGGATACAGTAAACAAGCATGGTAAAAATCAGCAGAGATGAGTGTGGGGAGCAATGAAATAAAATAACATTTGGACAGATAATACATGGAGGTCATTCCCCTAACCTTTTGGCCTACTCAGTCAGAATACTGTCTCCTAGAAGCAACAGCATAAAAATGTGTTTCCCTTGAGAGTGACTGTATGCGCAGATCCTTTTCCATCATATTTTCACAATATGAAGTTGGATGTTCTGTGAGGTTATATCCAACTGACTGGAGCTCACTTTTGGGTTATCTCGGTTTCTTTGCTGCTCAGAGAGAAGCAAGAAAGGAACCAAAACACTTCCAGTGGATAGAATTGGACAACTGGGCAGCGGTTTTCGAAGCCTTTCCAAAAATCATCCCACAGCTTTGTGTTAAGTATCTGGAGCCACAGTCTAAAACAAACATTCAGAGTTAACATGTCACACTGCACCTGCCCCAATCACAGTGGAAAAGATGTCTTGTAATCATGTACACATAAACTTGAAAGTCTCATCTTTGTTCCAGGCAATATCTTTCCATCAGTCTTCTGAGAACAGACACTATCTAGTATATGAGGTTTGTGACAGAACTTCTATATACAAACAAACCTGTTTAATCGTAAAATATTTTCCATTGTTATTTTTTCTCCAAGATTTTTTTTTTTACAAGTGAAACCCTTCTTATAAGGGAAGTCATATCTACTACCATGATTTTCCTGAGCTGGAGTTAAATTTAAGAAGACGCAATGAAAGATGATTTGATTTGGAAGCATCAGTGTTTTGCAGGCGGCCGTCTGCAGTTCTGTTCTTTATATGAGATGCTCTGTTTTGAGAGATCCCTCCATTACCTTCTTATGCAGATGGAACTGATTAAGATCATCAGTGCTCTGTATTTTTGACTGTATCCAACATGTTTCAACAGACCAGGGTAAAAAAAAAAAAAAACAGACACAGCTGCTTGAAATGCACTGAAATATTTTACTTTTATATAAAACACTCAATCCAAATACATAAGAATGATCAGTTTGCCCTTTTAACCAGACTCTAATGTATCTTTAACACCTACCCCAAGAGGAGAGGAACAACAGCCTGAAGCACGACATGGAGATGATATGAGTTCTGACACAGCTGTCGGGCCATTGCATTTTAATGTTTTCATGACTGGTGTAGGGCAGAGTGGAAAAGGAGAGAAAAGGCTTTCTTTGTAGGACAGATGGGAAACTGACTTGGGAACATTTATCTATCGCTTCAACCCTAGAGGCAGGCTGGTCCTGTACAACAACACCAGCACTTTTGACCCTTCTTGACCTGACCACCACCCCCTTCCTCTGAGGTCCTTGAACCTTGGGCCACTTCAGGAGGCCTGCAGGTCGCTTGGCTCTTTCCACTGGGCATAAGAGGGTGAGTGCGAAAGGAAGACCCTAGGCTTGCTGTCTGAGAATGAAAAGCAGCCACAGACTCCCTCCTCTGGCTCCCATCTGGAGGCTCTGAGGCAACCACTCCAGTGACACTAAGCATGGAGTGAGCTTTACTAATCTCCTCCACCACTCATAGCCTTGTGCCCCACACACACTATCTGTTCTGTTGTTTTCTCTGGTGTGTTTGTGTGTGTGTGTGTATATGTATGTGTGTAAGTGTGTCTTTATATGTTTCTCCATTATAACGGAGATTTCTTGTATTACAGGACTCAGCAGGGTTACTGAGCTTGTGGCCACACTGGCAGACACATTTCAGCAAACTTGCCTGTTGAGGAAAACGTTTCATTGTAGCAACAAGATGCAATAGCCTAAATTATCCACATGCCGATAATATCTGGACAATGGTGAAATTCATCTACGGTGGATACCACGGGCGTGTGAAATATGAGGTTTATGGATCGCATTTTAAAATGTGAAACAGTTTTTAAACCTGTGTCATAAATCAGTGGATGCAAAGACATCATAGACGTCTTTCATAGAGTAGGCAAAATTTTCTATTGTTATTCATTTCAGAAAAATATATTTCAGAAAAAGACTGCAAAAATGAACTGAGTATTTTGAAGTTCTATCCTATCTGCTTTATTAGAGGTCGAGTTTGCATTTTTTAGAAAAATCCCAAAATGTCGCATCTTTTCACCGGTCTCATCTACCGAGCCACTGGCCGACCCTGACGTGAAATATGAAAACACATTACAGACATTAATTAAGTATAGCAGAAAACTCAGTTCATGAGACACGTTTTTTTCTCAGTTGTAGTACTTGCAAAAGGAAGCACTCTTTATGTTATTCAGCACCGGACTGTACCGGTTTTATGTGATCAAACCGAATCCTGTGCTTGTGACTGTGCTGTGTAAGCTCAAAGTTCTCCTGCCAAAAGTGTATTTATTTTACAAGAGCTATTCTTGTGGTGATCTGGGACTCTGTTTCACATTTTTTCTGGTCTAGGAGAGGGTCATGTTTTTGGCTCCTTAATGTGAGTCTGACTATGCTGAGCTCTTCAAGTTGAATTTGTTGCATTTTCTGCGAAGGAGAAAGCAAGAGAGAGAGAGAGAGAGAGAGAGAAGAAAAAGACCATGCCATCTCTTGATTTACGTTCTGGATATAAATTATGTCCGTAAATCAGTTTTCCATTTTTGTCACCCATGATTTACGAGCAGTTAACACACACCCTAAACAGTCAGTGGTTCACCCCCTCAATTCCAGTCCTCCTGCTCTGCCCTCTCCCCGGCAGGGTGAGCTCACATCAGCATCTCTAAAACACATCAGGAGGCCAAAGGTCATATCAGCGATGTGAAGAGTGGCGAGGGAAATGCCTCATTGTTGAAGAATCCTTGTGATAACGATGTTATTGGGAAGAAGCTGAACGGACAGCCTGGGTGTCCGCTTACCAGCTGCTGACAGTGAGGCACAAGGGGCAGGCATTGATAAATGGTATTAGTGCTTGGAATTAGCGCTCCTCTCCACCTCCACATACCAGCTGCTGATTGCCAGAAGAAAGGCTTGACTGAATGCATTGATAGTATCTTCATACACAAATAACAAAGCTAAGAACTCAGATTTCAGATTAAATTTATTTCACATCATTGGTATTATTAAATAAAATACAGTGTGTAGAGCTGAAACTGAACTCTCTATGAGTCTCAATATGTTAATACACAAAGGTAAACTGCATTTTAAAATAATCATAAAGCGACCTTGTTAATTGCATCGTTTTTTGGAAGTTGGAGTAATTTTTATGTTTATCTGGTGCTGGATCCAGAGGGCAGGCTTGTGACCTCATTCAGAACTTACATAACACTCTGACATTTCCTCAACATCTGCAGGGGAGTCACTCTGTAAAATGCAGAGAAAAATAGTGAGTGATTGGGGATCTGAGCCAGAGTGAGAAAATTCCCACACTCCATGCATTTTCGGCATAAAAGTGCATTTACAGTTTGCATGTAACATGTGGCTGCCATTATCACTGCTATCCCCCGTGGTCACTGCTAAGGACCAAGCATGTGTGTGGGCCCCATGGAGTCCAATGCCCCAACATGCCTGCAGTGAATACTACTGCAACCTCCTGG
Source organism: Chanos chanos (assembly GCF_902362185.1). NCBI lineage: Eukaryota > Metazoa > Chordata > Actinopteri > Gonorynchiformes > Chanidae > Chanos > Chanos chanos. The sequence goes on from NC_044502.1 coordinate 35,162,967, forward strand.
TCAACATTCTGGAGAAGTTCACGTTCGCCTTCCGGATGGCAGTGGCTCACTCGGTTAGGACTCAACACCAGGGGCATGAGGGTTATGGGTCCAAATTCTTGGTGAAATGCCCAGGGATGTTGATTTAGCGCTGGAGCGGTGCTGGTTCTAATGTTTCTACCCTGCCTTTGACTGCTGTTATGGTGCCCTTGAGCAAGGCAAAGTTGCTTGTACCCTGTCTCCCTTACCCTTTAGTCTTGAAAAAGAGCAAGTCTCCTCAGCGGCCCTGCTGTGCTTAAATGAAGGGTTTAAAGGACAAGAAGAATGATTAGTCATGCTAGTGAAACATTTTTTTTTTCCTCTAGACTTTGGTCTTTGCAGACATTACTCTGTTATGTGATGTGGTACCAAGGGAATGACTACCATTCCTAGTATCATGAACTAATATTAAGTGATGCCCATGACAAATTGAGATGTATTGAGGGATTTCTTTCTTTAAAAAAATATATATATATATCAGAAATTTTCATCTACAGATGACATCACCTGACACAGTGCCCCAGTTATGTGTTGAAACTGGAGGAGAGACATGAAACAGATATCAGCTCTCTTCCCACATTCTTGTACATGATTTACTCTTGAGATCAGTCAAAATATGAGACTACACTGGACATAGGTATACTGAACACGCCGTTATACCAAAACTTTGATTCAGGCTTGGTAGATGGAACAAACAGATATACTACCTTATGAAGGATAAAGCTAAAAAGCCTCTTTTCTCCATTATTTATTCTCTGCTTTATTTGTTCAGGGAATAAAGTGCTAAATTTACAGCTCTATTTGGCTCCATAATGCTTGGAGGAATTTTGCAAGGCTGTAAAAATGTTTCAGTGCTCCAGTTATTTCTCCTTCTTCTCATCCTCCCACAAATGGAAGCACAGTTTTTTTGAGAGCGCAATGGAAGGAGGTTGTCATGGTTACAGTGACAACTTAATTTGGTCAATTGTACAACAAGGAGCAGGAGAACCTACAGGCTGCAACAGGCCTGACGTGTTTACGAGAGAGGGAGAGATGGGAGATTCAGGGTAGCGCTGCTATACTTCACCCTCCTCGCTACAGGGAGGAGAATAAAATGACTCAAGGCAAGTCAGACCTTTTAATTGGCAGATAATTCAAACTATAAACCATGACTGTTCATGACAAAAAAGAAGAAAAAAAAAACAGTTGGAGGTGACCTTATTCGACTGGCAGTGGTAATTTCTCACAGAGAACAGCACAGTAAATAGTAGAATCCAAAGGCTGGAGAGCATTATGCTGTGCGCTTTAGAGCAGCATGGAAATCCCACCCCACTAACCTGTATTCCTGGCATATTGATGAACATCTGTCTCTGTGTATATTGTGTTTCTACTTTATTTACCCTTTGACTAATTGTTCCCATATCCAACACCAGATTGACTGTCTTCATGCGGACTATGTGTGATTTAGCTGTTACGTGCGGCTCTTGTTTCTTGTTAAGATACAGTGACAGGAGAACGGCTGCCCCGGAATAAGATCGATGAGTGTCTGATTGTGACATCTTAAACCTGTTACCTCCGAGTGCTTGTTTATTTGAATTCTTCTTGTGTCGTTATATCATGTTCGGGGGAATTCTCTCAGGCTGCAGCAGGAGAAGCATTTGTGGAAAGAGCTACTGAGACATGAAATGCAGTTTTAATTATACCATTGATATATTGTGGTTGAACTTGTGCATGTGCATGTAACATGACACTCTTCCTGTTCTTTTTTTTTTTTCTTGATAACCCTTTGTTTGGATTGATGTCTTTCGACACGTGTATGGACTTGGTGCAGTGTTTGAGTGTAAGAACTATGTTAAATGTCCACATTTTGGAAGACGTGTGCTTCCTATTGCTCTTACCTCTCAAGACCTAACAGGGTGTATGACATCCTCTACCTTTATGAGGAAAGACATAAGTTTCTCTGTGACACTCACATAACTGTCAGTAAGCCATTTTGCTGAATATTTGTCTCAGGTATAGACAGTCACCACTCATAGTGTTTTGACTTTTTGCACTGAGTACTTTTAGATGACAGTTCTTTATATTCACAACTACCTCACTTGAAGAACTACTTAAAAGCTTGTTCTATTTTGTATTTACACATAACCCCAGATAGTTTCTTTCCATATATTTTAGTCAAACAAATTTCAAAGCAATGAGAAGAACTTGAGAACAATAATAATAAAAGAAAGGTTTCTTTTTTTTCTTTCTTTCTTTTTTTTTCCCTTTTTTTTTGTCCTCAGGGAAAATAACACATGAATGCTACACTTAGTGAAAACTATTCCACCCATGTATTTCAGATGAAAACAATATAAATTTGAGTTGGGTGTATGTGATTGGGGGCGTGGGGGTGGGTGTGGGGGGTGTGGGGGGGTATGTCTGACATACCTGTTATTACTCCGCCTGGTCCATAATTTAATAAGACATAAACCAAATGGATGAGCTGCAATAAAGCGGGTATTTACTTTCCCCACTACGAGGCCGTAATCCAATACTGCTGAGCACTGGAATTTAAGAGTTGGTCTGAGCCAGTCTCAGGATATACTACCCTGTGGCTCAGTCTAATGACTTACAACACACACACACACGCACACAGAGTTTTCCGTTATGCTCAAGCTTGGGGCCACAGTTTGATCTTTTTACACTGGAAGATGTATGAACGTCTCAAAAATCTGCACTTGATTGCGTATTCATATTAGGAATGGCTGCCCCCCCACCCCACCCCCCAGGGTACATGTGAGTGTATTTGTTAGAAATCCACCTCTCACATGCAATGATTCAGTGAACTCTCCATAAGTCTGATGCTATTAATAAACAAACAAAGATTGAAGTTGTCTGAGGAGGATATTACCACCCGGAGAACAACAAATACAAGGAATTAACCCATATATAATAACGTTGTTGTCTCAAACAGCAAATCCTGAGAAAATGCGGTGACATCATCATTCGTACCATAGACCAGGCCGGTGTATGCAGGGCTTTTCTTTACCACAAGGGAACGCATTGAATCAAACTTACACAAGGCAGAAACATGTCTGAGTTACTCCCTTTGACCTTTGCAACAAAGCATGAGGTCTTTTGGTGAAATGTTTATGATAAAGAACTAGGCTTGATTAAAACTCATTGGGTACGTGAAATATCTTTAAATAGCCCTCAACCACAGTTTGTATAACCAGCTTGAAGAGAACATGCAACATGTGTGGTAAAGCTGTGATGTGGCATATATTCTCTTAAGTGGACCATTCCTACACATATTAATTAAACAAATTGTTCTATGCTGTAAATGAAAAATATCCTCAGCTATGATTTTCCAGAACTGAAGGCGACCATGTCTTGCAGTCCCAGTGATTTTTTCTGTTCTACCCTCATAGCATTTCTGAGAGAGAGAAAGAGAGTGAGTGAGAGAGAGAGAGAGAGAGAGAGAGAGAGAGGTGTTGTTTCCATGCACGGTCTGGCTGGGAGAGAAGACAGCACGGCAAAAGATCAATCGTACCCCATGGTGTATTCAGACTTGCATGGTCACTGCACACGTAAAGACTCTCACAGGTAAGCTTGGCCTTTCTGATAGGTAGTTCTTTGCAGAACCGGTGAACAGACAGCCATGCAGATTTGGTTACAGTCACCAGGACACTTCAAGGGCAGCACCATGTCAGAAAACTGAACCCCCTTTAACCCCACCCTCACCTCTCATAACATCCAAGGCAAGAGGACATGAGTAAGCATGCCTACGGTTCTGTCCTCATTTCCTCCAGAATAGATGATATCTGCTTGCAATTAACAGAGCTTGTCATCACCACCAAAATCAAAGTGGACAAGTTGGATATTCAGTTGGATATTTCACTTCTTGTATTTCTTTTCTTGGTCTGTTGTTTTGCAATTGCTGACATATGATGTGAAAGTGTATTTTCCACTGAGTTTTGTGTTGTACAATAACTGTGGCAGTGCTATAAACTTCAATGACGTCAGAAAAAAAAAAAGGACAGAATAGTTTTGGTTACTGTCATTGAGACATGTTAGAAGCTCCAAGTGAAATACCACTACTGTTCAACAAACAAACTAAAGAAGAAAGACGTGAGCACTCTGTATTTTTCCTCTTTCGGTGGCCTGGCTATTTTGCACATTTGACATTTAAACGTTTCTAATTGCACAGTCATGACGTTGTGCAAGCAGCTTGAATCATATTTACAACTCAGTACACAATACAAATGGCATAGATCCGTAAATAAATCAATAAACAGGACCAAAATATAAATTTACATCAAAATGATCTCAACAATGGGCAGCCTAAAAATTGTAGATATGTATATACACATGAATGACTTCCTTATGTTTGCTACAATATCAAAATGAAATGGATGCTACAGAAGAAAAAAAAATGATTAAAAAAAAACACACACATGGCAGCATTTTTCCAAAACTTCAATGTGACCTAAAGATTTTAAAATAAAATATCTCCCACTGGCAGGAGTTCTTTAACAGTAATACTGTGTCTTTGCATTAAAGTTGGTGTTCGTCAAGGACAAGCCGTGCGAATCAAGATCAAACATCAAGCACTATAAATCATATTGTGTTCGTGTTTGTATTTGCATGGGTGTGTGTATGTGTGTGTGTGTGATCATTAAGTGCACGATCATTAATACTGGGACATGGTCCATATCTGTTAGAAAAGTTGTTTTTGAGTCATCATCAAGTATTGGACCTCGTTTAGCTTGATTTTCATTTTAAGTTATATTTTTAATATGCTGCTTTTAGAAAAATTGCACTATAGCCAGACATGCACTTGATTAATTATTTGGCTGACATCCACAAACTTTTAAGCAACAACTTTGCTCCTTACTGCTATTATCAACTCTTTGATTTGCTTATATTAAAAAAAAGAAAAGAAAAAAAAAGAAAGAAAAAGAAAAAAAGAAAAGGTTTATAGAAGTCTATTGCATTTTCAAAGGTAGGTTCCAAGACCTTTAATACTTTCATCACATATCAATCCCAAAAATAATCCAACTCAACTCAAGATCACTGCACCACGAACGTTGTTTCAAGGTACATTTTCTGACAGATAGCTATTGTTTACTACCATCTTTCTTTTTTTCTTTTTCATGCTGCCACTGTTTTTTTTTTCTCCTTCTTAGCTCCAGGAAACTCAATCTGGGTGAATCAGTGGGTGATAAATGACAATTTTTACTCCCAAGAGCCAAGGTGGCTTTTGAGACCTTGCTTCATGACCCTGCTCAGACAGAACAACAAACCACCAGTGTATTTTATACCCCCATTCTCCTGCAGTCCCCCCCCCCCCCCCCCCAACACCAGAAAACTGCCGACTGATCCATGACTCCTGGGATTCCCAGAGCTCTCACTTGCAGAGACTCTCATATTTTAGAAATAAGTTACAACTAAATTTGCTCATGGGACGGATCATTGGAATGTGTTTGGTGCATGCTTAAAGACAGGAATTTGTTCACCATTATTTTACAACCATTGCCCTTGGAGAGGGAGGTGGAATGGATTGGTCTGTTTCAGGGTAATTGTACTTCTTTGAGCTTTTTCTTTTTTTTTTTCTTTTAATTTTTTTTTTTCATTTTTCTCATGCTTCTTTACCTTATATGGACTATACATGTCTTTGATCATAGTCCTTCTGTGCTGTAAATGTTTCTCATCACCAGTCGTTCTATGTTTGTGTGACCCCACGTAGCACAGAGAGTTGCAGAACAATAAATGCTGGCACACACTGACCTAAGCAAATTACATTCATCAAAGTCATTTGTGAGAACCTGAGTACATGTCTGTTATTGATTTGAATCTTCGTTCCTTTCTTTATCTTCCTTCCCATGTACCACAGCACATGAAGCAAGTCGTACAAGGAATCAAGATAATTCCATCAGACACACATTCTGACCTCTCCAGTGACATCTGTGCAATGCAATATCAGAGCCAATATCTGCAGAGTGTTTAAAACTTAGGAGCAAAGAGGGGAGTACTGAGCCACTTAGAACTGAAAGTTTTCATAAATGAAATTTTGCCCACAATCAGTCTAAATGCTTACAAAGTACTTGGTCTGCAGATGTTTTAAGACATTTTGTGAGGAGGTTCACTGAAAATAACTAAAATATGTAACAGTTGTAGTATTCATTACCACATTAGTGTTTCTTTCTTAAAATTAAGAAGAGGTTGTGCATTCTCCTATGTACCCTTTCTTTCTGTACAAAGAAGGTCTCTTTTAGGTCTCTGACAAAGAAGTTTATCTTCATTGTATCAGGGTGTGTATCTGAAGCATTGAGAAAAGCATCCACTATACACTTAGTGCCTGTGTGAAGTGATGAACAATTTTGTATAGTTTAGGAGAGTAGACAGTGGTATTAGCAGGTCCTGTAAGACTGATAAAATCCAACGTTATTGCTGAACTGTATGGGCGTGGGAAGCAATGGTACTTGCTTCATCACACATTCCTCCCCCCGCCCACCTGGATTAGATGACCTCCTAAATGGCTCCAATTACCTAGCCACTGACAGACAGACAGATGACTTGCTGCTTTGGAGGTCTGCAGACTAGACGAATAGAGAGAGCTGCACAAGGAACAGCTTTAATGGGAAGAAAAAAGGGGAATGATGGAGAAAGCAAGGCTGATGGAGGGCAAGGAATAAGCTAGTGAAGGAAAGCACTGATTGAAGTGAGATAAATCTCTCAGCAGCAAAGGTGGAGCTGAACCTTTGTTAAGCCATTAGTGTGGGTGTCATCAGGTGTTTTCTCCACCCTGTCACTACACATGCCTTCAGCAAACTCAAGGTCGCTCTCACACGGTTGCACTTAATGTTACTCCATGACGGAGAGTTCCACTGTATATATGTTATTGTTATCACCTCGTTACTCACCTCTCCTCCCTAACAATTAGGTGAGGGGCGATTAGCCGAGTGCAGCCTTCACACACGGCAATGGTACTGCTTTAGGTTTGTTCCAAATCACACTCTTGAGAGGAATACGGTGCATGTGCCGTCAAAGCCTGAGTCATAATCAAGAGTCACGGTGCAGAACTTTTAACTCTCTCCCACTGTGCTCTCACTGACACTCACTACAGTTGAGCTGTGGGAAATCTGGCTTCATCACAACAAGCCAGCCAGACAGACAGAGTTTCAGAACAATAAAATGCTCTTATTTATGCAAGAGAAGCCTCAGAAAACAGATAGAGGGGGAACAACAAATTCATGCGGTTTTCCTCAGAGGCCTCAGGGCACTGTTACAGAATTTGTAGATTTTAAGTCAAGAGCGACTAGCGAATTGAGTCTTGACCGCAACACCGCAAAAGAGAAGTGTAGCCCTGTAACACGATTTATCATTCTCAAATTTATGACTTTTTTCTTGTTTTCTGGCAAAATACTCAGACTGTTTCCAGAAAAAGTAAGCTTCTGCTGGAATTTATTTCAATTAAGGCAGTGTTTCAGTGGTCCGTGGATAAGGTGATGACAGATGGGACCATGTGTTGCGACGTGAGGGAAAAAAGTGAGGTATCGTAAGTCTGTGAGAAGATTAAAACAGTAACCCTATTGTCCAGCGTCTATATGTGATTCTTCAAGCACACCCCCGACCTCTCTTAGATCCCATATAGAATGTCCGTTGCAAGCCATCCGGTGGATTCTGATCTTCTGAGGATCAATCCTAAAGAAACTAGCACAGCCAATCACAATCAGCAAGCTTCACCACTGGTGAGCCAGAATGACCAAACATAAGTTTGTTGAGTACAAAATGATTTACGTATGCGTTTATACATCAGTTACCTTGCAAGTGTGTTTTCAGAAGTATTTTTTTTTCATAGGAGACACACTTCTATAAATTTTGCTATCTGGATTACTCTGTATTCCTTAACTGCGTGTTTTTGACTTCAGTCATTTGAGCCTTACGATCCCTAATTAATCAAAGACAGCCATGGTGAAGGACAAGCAATAGTCACCTTCTCAAGTTCATTACACGTTCTACCATCTTCAGCCCCCTTTTTACTACGGCCAGAGCAACTTCATTCCAGCTGTATTGGAGGAAGTGATGGAGCAGTGGAGTGAGAAGTGTGCTCAAAGCCCTGCCACCACAACTCAGCTCTGTTAAGCGTCTGGTTACAAGGCTAGCTTTCCTGTTTATTTAGTCAGGGAGAGAATGAAAGAGAGAGAAAAAGAGAGAGCTCTGCTGGACTACTCTTCAACAAGTTCAACAATCAGAGAGCCTCCTCATTGGAAACAGATGACAGTTTCACTACACAGCACCACAACTTGGAAAAGAGAGTCACAGCATGTGGAACCAAGCAGCCTGGGGGTACATCAACTTCATTTAAACTCGTTTTTGTATTTAATTTTATTTTTGTCTGATTCAGTGCTGTGGTTGGTTAAAAATGTCCTAATGTTTGACCAAAAAAATATCACTGGAAGCTTCTTGAGTTTTGAGTTTTGATAAACAGTGTTTGTGTACTGAGTGTGGTTATTTGAAGTCTGTGGGACACACTAATTCATTTTTGTAAACATTTTACACTCTCAAACCAGTGACATTAGTTTATAGAAAGAAGTTCAGACAACGTGATCCAGAATGTGATGCAATTAGCTATTAACTGTCATTGTAATTTCTGTAAGTCAGCAAACCCAGGCAATCTGCATGCCTTTTGTTTCAAACATAAAATCGTTGCCCAGCTATTTTAATATATTTTCTTTTTAATCCTTTTGTTGTTTGTTGAGAAAATACCACATCCACATTCCTTACTTCTCTTTCCTTAGGCCTATAGTTTTTTATTTTTTAAAATTGCAAATATCTGTGGTTAGACACATCTCCTTCTCTTCAAATGACCATTATAAAGTCAGCTCTACAGTTCTGTTGTTCTATAGTCACTTAACTACAGTTTTAGGCGTGGAATTGGAAGATATATGTTTGGACGATCATTTTTATCACTTAAATATCACCACTCTACTGAAAATAAAATGTGATGTACAGAATTGCTCTGTGTACTTAAATAAGTCCATATGTAATTGAACTCATCTGGTTTTCTGGGAATAGCACTGACAATGTTTTTGCACATGCTGAACGGATGAATAGGCCTGTATTCAGAGACTGGTATTAACCGTCAGGGAGATCCGTTCCCGAACCACTGTAACTGTATGCGTCTGTACCTGATGACTGCGCTGACAAGCTTGTAAACCCTTCTGGTGGTCTCCTTTCAAGAGCAGGATGCCTGCCCATGCCCACAAACTCAATGGCTCAGTTTCAGCTTGGCATCCATTACCGGCCTAAATTACATTAAAGCCCTCAGCTGGTACATTTTTTTTCCTGGTGCAAAACCAGTAATATGACCAGTGTTTACTCAAGGTTTTTAAAATGTATCAAGCACTGCTTGTAAAATACATTTTTCATAGGTTAGATCTATTAATATATACAAATGTTGTTCCTAAATCTGTCCTCTAAACCTTAAAGGCCAATTCAAAATGAAGCTACAGAGACCTGTGTCTCCTTCTCTTCCACTGCGTGAAAAGTGGTGTATTCGGAAATATCCGGACGAAGTAAACTTCCGCTAAACCTGCTGTTTTCCGGAGGTATTCGGATGCCCGCAGAACTTTGTCATGCGGACCTGAAAACTCCCGCAAATGTCCGAATACAGCTGTCAGACGGCAGTTTTCAGGCAACCGCGTGACCACAGTCGTTAGCTGACGGCTTGGCCTTTCAAATGCTAATAACAGTCAGTGGTCTAGGTGGGACTGGGTATAGAAGCCTGCCCCCCTTCCTCACTGTAACTTTCTATCAGTTAGCCTATATGTAATATTTAGCCGATATTTTGATAACCACACAAACTTCTTAGGTGTTGCATGGTGTATAATACAGCAGTGGTAGGCCCATGTAGCCTTTAATATCATTGCTCTGTCGTGCAGCTAAATTACAATGGACACTTCAAATGGAGCATACAAAAACACACTGAAAACATAATTTAAAAAAAGTCTAAATGAGAGGTTCATTAATTACATATTTGATGGTTATGCAACTGTCCTTTACTTGGGGTCAAAGGTACAGGGTGACCAGATACAAACAGACCAAATGGGGGACAAGTAGTAAGTTTGTGTGGGACAATGTGGGACATGTTACTAATGCTGAGAGATGATGTAAAACTTAGATGTAATGTCAGTCTAACTGTATAAGAAACACTTGTATACACTTGTATTGATAGACATCCAACATGCATTGGCCATTACAGGCCCATCAAAGGCAACTGTACTTAAGCAAAGCAGCAGGCATCATACAGCTCAAGTCTTTCAAGTTAAACCCCTGACCAAATTCAACTATAAGAATAAATAAGGCTCAAAATAAAATATTACATAAAATAAAACAATTTCAATGCAAATCTTTATATCAAGCCAAAATCTCTATTGGATGAGAAGCATGGTCAGAAGGGATAAAAGAACTTTTTGACCATGACGTCGGCTGACAGCGTTTATCTTCATATCTGTAAAGTTTCACTAAGTTTGGTTTCTGTGACGTAGCAAAGAAATTCGTCGGCCCCACAGCTGCACAGTTTGATTGACGGTCGCCACAGACTCTTGATGACCGCCCTCAACGCTCTCCTCTCAGCCATTTGGTGAAAGCAAGGCTTTTAAAAAAACTCGCCTATGTTGCATTTTCACTGCTTTTGACATAGCGCTATTAAATAGATTAGAAACTATGCTCATGTGCGGGCGGGTAAAATAATGGATCCCTATATTTTTTATTTCTGACAGTTAAAAAACCAAACGACCAGCGAAAATGCGGGACATTATCTCAGTATGAGGGATGCGGGACAAAGGATACAGGACTTTAAAAAAAAAAAAAAGTTTACAGGGCATAGGAGTTTTTGTTGTTGATTCTCGCTTGTTTGTTCGGAATGTTTCTCCTCAGTACGAGGACGCGCCCCGTTTTCAAACCACCCACTTAGAATCTAAGGTTGAGTCCTGTCCAATCAGTTTTCTGTGCGTGCATGGCGTAGGGTGACAGGAACCAATAGCATTGTGTGCAACTGCAGCGCGAAATTTGCTTTGGAGAAGGGGTTACCTGTAGTAAGGTAAGGAGAAGCGAGTCACTGAAGGATTACAGAAGTTTTACTCCGTATTCTGTCGATAGTGTGCATTTTGGAGATGGCTTGCAAAAGAACACTTAAGTTTTCGAACGAACAGCGGAGTGGAGAGGCTACTCGTGCGCCGGGAATATCCAATTTTTCCAACGGCGAGTCCGAACGAAAACAAACAACTGGTGTCCCCGTTAAATGCATTTTTAAGAAGATGTCTGAACAGCAGTAAACGTTCATGGAGAATGTTATTCGGCGGTTGGACAGGATGGAGTCCCATCAAAGAGGCGCAAGAGGAGTCTGCCCGAGAAAAGAAGACGAGCGGGAAATAACTCTGTTTCCGTAAGTTTATTTCTGTAGCCTTCTTGCTTTCGTCTTTGACTGCCGCGCATTCTGATACGTTCACATTTCTTTATCTGCTTTATCCCTTAATGTGGTTGAATTTAACTCTTGTATTAATTTTGCTTCTACAGGAAGCTGTGCGGATCATGCATAATGCTGAAAACAACACGCACAGATATGATCCACGGACAAGGTAGGACAGCGTGTTTTGTTGGTAGACTATATCGTCGCGATTGTTTCATAGCAGTGCTTGGAATTCTAAACGAACTTTTAATCAATCTTCCTTTCTCCTCCGCTTTTTTTTCTCTCTAGCATCCTGAAAGACCGATTGAGACTATTCGAAAGAGTTACCGGGTGAATCCAGAGAACAAAGAGGGGGGCAGGATCGCCACTCGAACGAGGCAAAGGAGGAGAAGAGTAAGTCAAAAGATCATTTCCCTAGTAGTTCTTAGACTTTTTCTCCATTTGCTATTTTCAGTGATCTAATTTCTCTTTTCACTGTGTTTTGCATCTGCTCAAGGCCAGAGCTAGTGTTCTTTAAACTGAGGAAGAGGCTGCCATATGGAGGACCGCATCAGTAGATATAATTTCTGAAGGGGACGCCGCCATCTTGGATGGAAGGCCAGCGTGGGTCCTCCCGCCTAGCACAGAGTTGTCTGCACTGTGTGGGGTGCTACAGAATAGAGACCACGGAAGCTGGGTTGTTCTTGGGAATGCTCAACATTTAGAGTTTCATTTATGCTCCCAAAAGCATTTGTATTATATACTATGATATTACAGTATATTCTGTTCTAATGTATTCTATTCTGTTATATATTGTACATTGAGATATATATATATATAGATAGATAGATAGATATATATATATATATATATATATATATATATATATATATAGATATATAAAATTGTCAATTTATATGCCTTATATTATACTGTATTTGCTTTATTTATAATAAAATTTGTGTAATTCATTTTTGTTTGCCAGACTATCTATACAATCTACCTATGAACATAAAACAACACCACCACCAATAATAATAATATTAATAATAATTATTATTATTATTATATAAACCATATGAATTCATGTTTGGGGACCCACAATGGACCAATGGGGAAGGGTTTTAGAGGAGGGGCAAGACATTGCTCCACCAATCCAAAGAAAGACTTTTGACCAATTGCAGGATACCTGGTGGCCCAAGGTGTGAAGTGCAAATGTTCCCTTCCAAGCACCCCAAGGGATTATTCACCATGGCAACTAAGGGCTCTAGGCAGACCCCAAAACACGGTACATATTCAGGAGTATTCCATGCCGCGTAACAGAGCTGCAAACTGCCGGATACAGCCGATAATCTGCGGAGTATCCGGGAATATACAGATGTATTCCAGGCCGAATACACCTCTTTTCACGCAGTGTTCTGCAAGGAAAAAGCCACTCTGAACAGTAAAAATGTACATGAGAGACTCATAGATGGAGTTTTGGCGTCAACGTGATTCCAACACATTGGCCATATGAACTGACTGGCTGCTCTTTGTTGTATTGTAAGATGGAAGGTGAGTGCCGGCATCCCAGACCAGCCGGAGGAATGCTGAGATCTCAGGACAAAGGAATCATCACAACCACAGTGTCTATAGTTTATCCAGCTGTTTTGCATATTTAAAATAAAGCGAGCATCTGCTTTTAATTTATGTTTTACTCTCGATAAAGAAAAAAGAAAAGAAATGAAATGAAAAGAAAATATCAAGAGAAAATAATTACACTGGTCTCTCCTAAATCGCATGGGCAGTTTCTGAGGCTTTAGTTTAAGCAGAGAGGAGAGGAAGACACCGGGATTGGGTTTCTCCCTGACTGGAAACATCCTCGCCTCTGTGCCTTGTCCTCCGCCACTGGAGTGCACTGAGGTTGAAAGCTCTGGAAGACAAAGAAAAAATGCAGAATCTTTTTTCTTTTTTTTTTTGCCTCTCTCTATTCTTTCATCTTGTAAGTCATACCTAATGACAATTGCCTTCTCCAAAATGAAACTCCCCCCCGCAATGCTGACCTTTCTTTTGACCAAACCCACTGACAAATTACCGCTGTGTTTTACAGGTTGCCAGGAAAAGATGAATGAGTTGTTTTTTTACCATCCTCCTCAGGCCTACTCCCCACTAATTAGTCACTCATCTCTCAAGACTCTACATTTGTTCACAGGTCCGTTAGCAGTCTCTTAACACTTTTTTTTTCCTCCAGCCATTCTTTTGTTTTATCCTCTTTCAGGAGAAGCTGACGGTTCACGTTGCTGAACTTTCCACCTTTCTCAAATTCAGCAAGGACTGTGGGTTCCTTGCCCCAGCTGTTGCTGTTTGCATGGTGCAGTAGACTTTAATTACGTGAATGGCACTCTGACAGGCCCTAAAAATAGGAATAATAATATTTGCAGCGATGAGGTGTTGATGCTCAGCCTGACACAAAATGAAGAAATGCCCCACTGTTTATGGGTTGTGCAGCAACTGTAGCTATGGTAACGGCGTGACCTGCTCCCCGCTGGAGTAATGCCCTGTGTGCTCAAGACACAGGTGTGGAGAGAAGGTGTTTGTTTTGAAAGGGTTCGAATAGTACCTCAGACTCCCTCCCTCACTAACTCTCTCTCATTTCACCTCCTCTGTATCTCACTCAGCTTCTCAGGAATGTCTGGCATCCACTGGTCCTTGCGGCATCATGTTTTCCTTCTGCACTTATGACTGCAATCACAGAATCTGTGTGATGAAAAGCTGCAGCACTTGCAGGGGATGGCAAAGTGTGAGGAGAAGGGGGAGGCGGAGGGGGAGGTGATTGTGCGGGATTCTAAACAAAATGCCCATTGTTGTGCAATTAGACAAATTCCAAATCCAGACACGCAGATGTAATATGGATGACTGCTACTGATGGAGATAACCTCCATAATCTGGCTCTGGCCTACTGAGGATGGACCTGTACTTAGAGCAGATACATACACACACACACACACACACACACACATACACACACACACACACACACACACACACACACACACACACACACACAAACAAACATATTCAAGTTCTGGCGCTGACTGTCATAATGTAAAGCATGGTTGCTTTCTCACTCAAGCGGTGCTGAGTAGTGAGAGGGAGCTGATGCTTCCAACAGACAGATTCACATTTTTACTCCAGCTCCTGTAAATAGGTGCAGATTGTTTAAGTCTTGTTAGACATTACTTACTGTTTACCACTGGTGTGAGCACAAGGGTGCACGTTCAGCACGTACTTCAGTTTTGGCGGGGGGGGGGGGTCACGGTTCGGCATGTTTTCAGGTACGATGGAAAAAAGAAAAAGAAATGCCAGATGTAATGTGCTGGCAGACAGACGAGCACTGCCTGCACTTTGCCAAAATGAAAATTTCTAATGGGATAAATAATGCTTGGCACATGTATTGCATTCGCCTATTTAATAAGCAAGAACGCATAACTGTTTTCAACCCCAGGATTGGAATAATACAAGATTCTTTGTCATAATAAACAAATACTTTGCCCTATACAATTATCAATAGAGGAATTATTTCATAATCAGAACATAGTTTTATATGTCGCATTAACCTTCTCCCAGTGAAAAATTGTTCAGTTCATATTGCATACCAAAATCCTTTCAAATTTGATATGAATACATCTGCCATTATTCTCCTTTTATTTCATCAGCCTTTAGGTTAAAGGATTATCATGGTCACAGATAGTTCAGAGTTCACACAGTGAGTGCCTTTGTATGTCAGAACGAGAGAGAGACTAAAGAGAAATGCAAAACAATGAGCTCCTGTTCGTCTCATTTCATACAACTGGATGACCTGCCTGAGACCTGAAACTGAATTATGGATGTGTGTGCTAATGATTATTTATCTGCTGACTTATTATGTAACTACTTTATGGATCCCAAGGGGGTCATTGGTTTGTTTCTAAATGTGTGCCTTCTGTCTCTTCTCTCTCATCAGCACTGTATTATGAATAAGAACTTGACAGAGGTTTTCCACCATGCTTACATCACTGCATCTACTGCATTGATATAATTAACTCGCCTCTGCCTCTCCAGTTTTCAAATTTAAATCATATGTCTTTTAGTGATACATCTACTTCCTGATGATGTAATTAATGTGCTTGTGGTTCAAAATACTTACAGACTCTCCGAAATACTCAAACTGTTATGCGCTTGTCGCTGTTGTGTGTATGTGTGTGTTTGTGATAGCACACCGGTGTGTGTTACATGCTTGCATGTGCGTACCTGTTTGTTTGTGTGTGTGCATGTGCATGTGTGTGTGTGTCTTGACCCGGCCTCTTTTGTTGTATGGCCTTTCAATAATACAGTGAGCAGGCGTTAATCAGTACATTTAAATCACCTCGCTCTACATTCAGACCAGGACAGAGTTGGTTTTGAGAAATCTAAAACAGTGAACAAAAATGAAATACATTGCAAATGCATCCCAACTGTGCGAGTCATTGTTGTTTATTTATGTTGAGAGTGACTTCTACTGACAAGCTGAAACCAACAAGTCAATTAAATAAGGCCACACAAATCAAAGAAATTAAAGGGCAGGAAGAGATCTAAAGGTTTTTATTTATTTATTTTTGGATCTGCATCTGCAATCTGTTTGTGATTTTGGCAAATGAAATGAATGAAAATAAACTTTTATACCTGGATATTAAGTAAAAATCAAAGAGTAATACCTGGTGATATACGTGTCATGCAGGTCTCTAAGACAACAACAAAAGCAGGGGTCCTTTCTGTTGATTAAGGACAAAGACAACATCCTCACTGATACATGCAGCTGCACCTCTTTCATAAGGACAATAATGAACTGCTTGAGGATAAGACATTAAACATAAATGTTAAATCACTCACTCAAAAGAGTATTTTAGCTGAAGTGCAGATGGTTGGAAATGCTGAATCCAGTCATCAAGTTCAATATATAACCCATACCCTTACACCACAGAGGCAGTCCTATAGAGAACCTCTTTTTAAAGGACAAGCTCATCAGAAAATGAGGTAGCACGACATTAGACAAAACAGTCTTTTCAGGCTCTTGTTCAAGTCCTCTTGACTGGAGTTTGATTTCTGACAAATATTCACCTTCTGACCAGAGTGCCTCAGATAGTAATGCTTAAACAATGCTTTGTATGAGGCTGTGTGTATGAGCATGGTATTATGTGCTATTATCTGTCTGTCGTGGGTTGGTCTCTTGGATTTTCTCATCATGCCTTGCATTTACACTTTTACCTGATCTTTGCATCACATTTTGTGCTCGAATGAAGTTAAGCACATATAATAATATGTTGCTAATTTTGCAAATGAAAGTGTGTGCATTATTAGCAATGTACGTAACGAAAAGCTGAAGACTCCTCTTCTCTCCTGTGGATTTTGTGACCATGGCTGTAACAACTATTAGTAAATTTCCTTTTAATTAACCTCATTTTACAACACACAGTGGCAAGACTTCATACATTACTAAATGTGCAATCGAACCATTGTCCTTTTTCTACATAACTTATGTATTAATAGGACATTGATAAATGTACACTTCTCAGTCAGCATGGAGTTAAGTGATTTTTGTACATTTTTGCTACAAACAATTTTTGACCTTATCTATCTCATTTTGCTTTATTGAAGAAATAAATTCACATGCTAAGAGTTGCTTTTGCTTGGTGATTATATTTTAATAAATGGATGATGGCGATTATTTCTTACCTGATTATATGCATTGTAATGTATTGATTGTAAGTTTTTATATGGTCTCTGCTCCATATGGATCTGTGAACAACACTTCTGTTCTGCAGTGTCTCAGCAAAGGAAAGCATCATTCAACATATTTGGCCCTATGCAAGACAGAAATAGTTCTTATAAAAACAATCTGCCAAGTTGAATTTCTTTAATGGCACGGATACATAAATATTGAAAGAAAACAAAGTGGTAAGACTTTCAAGAAAAAAAATCCAAAAAACAGTCACTTTGCTCTAGGGTTATGAAAACCAGGGAAAGCCTCAGGAATTTCAAAACAGGGGACTGATTATGCCCCCTTGTTACCGTTGCCTTCTGGCCAACATGAAGCGTAATACTACCTGATCCCTAAGAATGAATTAGCCATCAATGTGATGAAAAGTTATGTTTACCTGTTCTCCACTATGTCTGCGTTCGAACAATTAGCTTAGGCAATTGAGGCAGCTACAGGTTGTAAACCGCTCTTAACATTATCGGAGTATTATCAGAACTATTTTGAATTTCTTTGTACAAAAAATAAAGAACTGACCCACCCACTGAAACCTTAAAACCGAAGTGTCTTTTCTGAGCTATGGCACAGAGAGGAAGAATGCAGTGTTTGCGACTAAGCTAACTAGAGACTTTAGCAACCATTTATTACTCACCTTGCCCTTTTGCATGCTCTTGCTCCTGGCTGAAGTTCTGATTTCTGCTGATCTGAGACCAGCTCCACCTACACAAATCCTCGCTTTAACCACAATGCGGGAAATGCCAGGATGTACTGTCACAGGCAGCATCACTCACCAAACAAGTGTGATGACTGATGAGTCATCTACATCGCTATTAACCCATTAAGAGTGCTTTCTCCCCACAGTCTCTCAGAATGAGAAGAACATGAACATACTGATAAATCATGTATATGTGTAAGATAAAGGTTTATTAGTTCAAATGGGTAAACATTTACAGATAGCTAGCTAACTATGATAGCGAAAAAAAAACCCCACTAATGAGCCAGCTTTCGCTAGGCTAAACAATTGCAGCATACCAACATTTTCAAGAGACAGAGTGTTTTTACCTACATAGCAGGTCTGTATGCCATGCAGTTATGTGGAGTGAGCCAAGACTCATGTTCACAGAATACTTCACAAAATACAACTGATGGCTTTTATTGTTGTGGGTGTGTTTAGTCTTCACAAATTAGAGTTTATCAAGCTTTCATTAGAGATTAATCAAGTAACAGGACAGTCAAAGCACTTAGATTTAATAGATAATCTTGAAGATTGTTTTTGACTCTGAGAAGGAAAGTATGTGCTGAAATGCACATACATCAGTCTACAACTTTGTCTATTAAATGTGTTTTAAACCTGACAGCTCTGGCTCTCCTGTACTTGAGTTAGTCTCCAGAGTTTAAAAGTTTCGTGAGCTAGAAACAGTTTTGTGCACAACTGATCCTTTCATACACCTTTCTGCCTGTTTGAGATCATAGACTTAAATGCACTCTGAGCACCCATTTTTCACGAGTTCGTCAAGACTCGTGACCCAAACCCCCGTATATTTTGTAGATTCATGTGGAAAGGACATGGAAATTTATGGAGTAAATTATCTAAATAAGATATACTTTCTGAGGAAGTGTAGAGAGATAAAAGTGTAAAAAATGTTTATCATTAATCGTTATTCATTTTCTCTAACCAAAGTTTCCTCTTGATTTCCAGTTTGGATTTGTTTCAATAAAACTAAAATACTTAATGGTTTCTCCTATTGTTAAGATCCACTTTGTTCACCTAAAGCGGCTCCAACACATCAATTTTAACAGGGTATTGACCACATTATCTACTGTGCAACTTTAGAGAATTCTCTTTTTATCCAAGTTGTCACAAAAATATATGAAGGATAAACACATGTTTATGATTCAGCAAAGAATGATTTCATATGTACTGGCTCCAAAACCTCAATAACAGTTAGTACAGAGACAATAATTTGTCTGAATATCTTGTGGCAAACAAACATTTTAGAGAAATGTTTGTATAACAAATGTCATCTTATACTGAATTCCTCTTGTATTTTTTTTTTGGTTAATTAAAAGTAAAATACAATTTACAATGAAAAAGAAATGTTTAAACATGAGCTTATTGATTTAGTTGCATTCATTTGTTTAATTTTCATTTCTTCATGAAAGATTTAAACAGCTACAAAGCCATTTCCCAAAATTCAGTTATTGTGGTTTCTTCATTAGAGCCAACGGGGTGTCAAGAAACAGGACATGAAGCCTCTGCGGTGGTCACACTGTTTGCCCAAAGGTTCAAACTATGATCTCTATAATCAGTTACAGCCCACTGGGTCTTCCAGATATCCCTCAGTCAGAAAGCGTGCAATGAGTAGAGGGCGTTTTTGTGGAAGTGGTTTCCAGTGTTGCTTTCTGAGGTTAATGCCTTTAAAGCAATACATATGTCACTGATTGTGGTTTGCCTGAGAAAGGATTGTTAGAAAGGTGCAGTGCTACTGCTTTTTTTTTAACTAAGACCAGTGGAAATGTACAGGCTCTTGAAAGCATGATAGGTAATTCGGTTTGATTTATACATGTAAACAATCAGTTAATATTTGTGTGTCGGGTTATTTGTGTTTACTGTTTCCTGTTGCCAAATGTCAGTTAAAAGGCTCAAAAAGCAATAGGTATTGTTAAGCTTTGGACCACTATCCTGTAGTGTGCAGTGGCATTAAGGAATTTAGGTTGCTTAAATATAATCCCTTGTTTTAGATTAAAGCTGTTTGGCCTGTTTCTCATTTACTTTATTGTTCCTCTTTTTAAAAGGGATTATCAGATTACTGTCCTAAGGTGTAGCTTCTACAGTGGACAAAAGTCAGGATACTCCAAGTCCATGAAACCAGTGGGTTGAATTGTCTTTTAGGGTCCAAAAAAACATCCCATGAAAAATAAAAATCAAGAAAAGATAAATATAGTTTGAATGGCAGGAAATGTAAAACAAGCACAAAATTTATAATGAGCGAACAAGGACATAACTTCAAAAGTTAAGATTAAAGGACTCTACAGTACAATGACATTAATAATGGAATAATCACTAGCATATGCCCCAAATGGAACAGGCAAAGGTATCATGTTAGATGAATGAATAAAAAATGAATTTAACACTATAGAATGAACAAATGCTCTTTACTGGCACCATACGTGATTACAATGATTATTAAAAAGGGTAAAACATTCTCACATTGCCAGAAACAGCTACAAACACTGAGAAAGGTTGGTGGCCAAGGAGGACAGCGTAGACTTAGCTGCTTATAGTACTTATGGTCAGCAGCCATTTTGTCTAAAAGTAATTTTTGATTTACTGAGGGAGTGCATCTAGATTGATAGTAGATAGTAACTTGGAATTGTGAGAAAGGCGGGGAAAATCCACTGGGTGAGTAAGTACTTCTATTCTGATGATTTTTAACGACTCGAGTATTAGGCAATCATTTTGTATCCTTACCCAGTGAATCCTTCTTCCAGTACTTGTACTTACTGGCCTCTACTACCCAGACAGCTCATTGACTCTAAGCATTGACTGCTGCACCTGCCATCGTTGGGTTGTTCTCTCTGGGCAGAAATGCTTTGTGTGTCAGAGTGACGTCAGTGAGTGGATCAAAGTTACTCTGTCTGTGTTATCATTGAGGAGGTGAGCAGGAGGGCCACCTGTGTATCACAGAGTTCAAAGGCTTTATGTAATGGTCTGCTGAAAACTACAGTCTTCCTGCTGAACATATAAACAGCTGTCAACGACAAAAGCTCCCCCAGGACATGGGTCTACATTCACATTACACCATATAACCAAAAATTCACAGACTGGACTCTAGCCCAAATGTGAGTGAGCCAGAGTTGATATTCTTCTATCAGAGTTGATAGTCCACTCACATCTAAACCAAGTCAAATTTTGTAGATATCCAGTATTTCCTCCACAGTTTGTGTACATTCTGAAATAAGAGCCACTCTTCATTTGAGTCAAAAAGTAATGTGCAGGCATCTTTTGCAGTATGTGAGTAGTGTAGAAACATACTAAATGTGTGTCGTGAGACAGAGGACTTGGCTGATCAGCAAACTAAAGGCTCTTCAGAAGAAAATCAAAAATAAATTCCATCAATTAAAATCATATTAGAGTTCATGGATCTCACACATAACATTCATAACCGCAGTCTTTATCTCTGTCCTTACATGACACTGTCGCGTATGAAAACAGATGGCAAGGACAATTAACTGAGATATCCAAAACGAGTAAATGAGAGAAGCCACCACCATTGCAAGAGTGATTAAACCTTCAATGTTCCAGGTTTTCTGTATGAAAGAGACAGAGAGTCAGCAGACAAACCTCAGGGGCCGTTATCTCTAGTTTTTCCAAGCTCTCTCCTTCTGTCATGAGGCTTGTATGTCTGCCTAGCGTGTCCCTCCTCCTGTATCACTGATGCCTTTATGAGCTTGAACAGGACTGAAGGACAAACAAAGCTCCTCTGCTGTCAAAGTACTTGGGAAAGAGAGACAGTGAGAGAGCAAAAGAGTAAGTTATGGTTGTGGAGAATTTTACTTCAATTACTGTTTCAAGAAGACTCTTGGAGAGGCAGCCCAGTTAGAGTTCAAGAGAAACTGTTAAAACATGTGGTAATCAAAAACAAGACAAATCTGGTATATTTTCCAAAGTATGAAAAGCAGACATTCCTGCTGGCAGTAGTTGGAAGGGTCACGTCCGGCTGAATTTCCTGATTGGAACATGGAGGCAGTAGATATCATTACCCAATGTGTTGCTGAGGGCCCACACATCAATTAGACTGGTGCTGCTGGCTACACCATCCATGAATAAGAGGGACAGATGGAACTAATACCTCTCTCTCACTCCATGTGTGTGTGTGTGTGTGTGTGCACGCGTGAACAAACTTGATCTGGGACATTTGCCACAGTGCACAGTTTCTCAACAGTGCCAAGGGCATACATCTTGAGAGATTTAATAAAATCCATAAACTGTGCTACAGGAATGCTGGGGAATGTATAGCAAAGCGGCAGTGGATAGAAAATGAAAACCACTCACTCATTCTGCAATCGCTAAATAGCAGCATAAGGGTCAGAGGTCACTTATTAATATCACACTCCAATCTGAAGTCATGTTTCTTCCTTCCAGGCTTACTCTCGTGCAAAAAGACAAGGAGATTTCCCTCATCAGAATGATAGGAAGCTTAGCTGCCTAACACCTGAGTAATCCAATGACTCCACAATCCAATGATTCACAAAAAGCTACAAATATTTATAACAACTTCCCTTAAACGCAGCGCAGTTTATTCAGTTTTGATATATCGTTACAGTTTTGTTTATTTAATTTCTCAGACTAAAATTGCAACTGACGGAAACGCTTCTGTCGTAATAATTCAAGAATAATCAGGCTGACTGTAATCATTGCTTAATCTCATTCAGCCTGCCACTGAAAAGCTCTCTTCTCAGAGATCTTTATTACAGTTTGGGTGCCGCACAACAAAATGATGTAACAGCAGCAAATTTGGACTGTGTTAAAACACACAAACAGTCTGATTGGCCTTCCCTGAAGAATGTAAATAATGAGAGGTCGGGACCACGGGCAAATGAAGGAGACGCTTGCCCCTCTTAAATGCTATGTAATCACACAAAAACAGCAGCTCCAGCACTTAAGCTCCCCCTTTTTTCCCCCCTATCTCTTCGTAATAATTGAGAGGCTTGTGATGAATGTGTTTAATAAGTTCAGGAAACGAGAGCACTTATGCGGGCCATCCATCTCACCAGAGGTGAAAAAAGAAGCGAGGTTTCTGAATCCAGGGGATTTGGCTGTGGTTTTTCAAGAACCTTTTCCCTGATATGTAGAGACAAATTGAGGAGCGGATGGGTGGGAGGTATCTGTAGCACAGAGGAGACTTGCTTATCTCAGAGCAAAGGGTCATTTCAGTCCTTCAAGGGCATTGTAGGATAACAGGCAGAAGAGGAAGATGAGGAAAACTGATGGCTGTCTTCTCACCTCCTCCCTTTTTTTCTTTTTTTTTTTTTGCTGATTATTTCTCGGAGAGAGAGGAATAATGAAGACATACTTGTAATAATAGTGCACGTACACATACATGGCTACTTTTTCTAATATTTGAGGCAAAATATGTCCTTCTGCACAGAGAGTTATTTTAAAATATCTATTTAACAGCATGCCATGGCTGCAAGACCACATATAATCAATTTGAAATCAGTTTTATAACATACTTGCATCGGCCATATGACTCAAACAGAGTTGCAATGGTTTCTTTTTTCAATACCGGTATATACACTTTTTCTCCATTTTGTCGCCCTGGAAAAAAGACATTGTTTTTTTTTTTTTTTTTTTACAATATCGATACAGGCAGGTTTAGGGTTTGTAACAGGAGACTCAAAATAAATACCTGAATACAAGCTTGAAAAAACATTTAATCTACTTTAGATTTTACTTCTGTTGCCAGTGGCTACACATTTACGGGTAATTTTTTTCATGTGGCCTTTCACACATTCGGCCATAAACTCTGTCTTTTCTTGACTAAGCTGGAGATGTATGTCAGCTAAAGTGCAGTGTTCAAGCTTGTATCCTCAGCATGACGATGAAATAGTATACCATGTTTTCAGATAGCTCAGCCAAGAGGGAACATGTACAGAGAAAAATGCAAAGCACTGAGAATCAAGCTTTGCTGGACCCCACATGTGATGTTTTCCCTCTAAGATTCATAGTTACCAAAGACAGCAAGGAATCTTGTATCTGATGAATGAGCCTGAAATCACTTCAATACTGTGCCATAGAGAACAACCTGGTTTTGAACTCAAATCTAATTTAATGATCCAATGGATCAAAGCTGTATTTTCAGCGTTAGCGTCAGTGCTAAAAGTGTAGGACAGCATTTTAGAGTGTATTTATGGCAGAAATCATGCAGTTGTTTTTTTTTTTTTTATCTTAGTATAGTTTGTCATTTAGGAAGTTGTTTTGCTGTTTTGTTTAAAAAAATCACCATTTCACCCATCTTTTAAGAAAGAAAAGTTTGAAAACACAGATTCAAATTAGTTTTCTTTGCATGAGGATTAGTGATGAACACAATGTGCATGTTGAGACAGTCATTCAAGAACAGTTTGCAGTGGCAAGGACTTTGTTAGAGAACAATTTAAATTAAACAACAAAAATAGTCATCTCCTCTGTTCTGTCTTTTTCTCATGATGATGTAATATGAACTGAGGGTGGGAAGTTGTAGACATTTGATGGTTTTCTAAGCCAATGCTGACTACCAGAGATGAAGTGCATGTCATTTGGCTTCGTCTTACTGTGTACACATTTGTGCTTGCTTTGATCCCCAGTGTTTTCAGTGTAACGCCCACACATAGCACTGTAACCCATCAGCCCCAGGGTTAGTAGCTGGGAACTCTCAGAGATGGACAAACCCTAATACCAGCTGCAGCTGTACAAAGTTCTGGTGTGAAAAGGTGCACCTCATATAAATCTCCCCAGGGGTGCCCAACCCTTTCTGCGAACCTTGCTATTCTGTCTTTAACATGATACAGTCTTCTGGCCTCTCAGCATGCCATGCCCTCCCTTACAATTGTATATTAGCCTTTCCAAAATAGAGAATACTACTATGATGGTTATCTGGCAAAGGTGGGCACTTTACAGGGACCAACTCCAGATCTGGTCTAGTGCCTTGGTCCGAGGCAAAGATAGGAGGATCTGTTGCCTAAAGCCTAGCTCATACTCGCTTTTGCCCTTACACGCGGCAGCGCGCACCAAAAGTGACGTCAAGGCGGTGCGCTTTGGTGTCGCCTCGGCTGGTCGTGCACCTCTCAATTTTTGTAACCTGGTGCGCGCAGCGCATATCCAAAATGGACGAGCTGGAGGCAAGAGTCTGTGAGCAGGTCCGGCCTTACAGACATCTCTACGATCAGTGGCATAGCCAGAAATTTATTTTCAGACGGACCTCGGTAAAAGTGAGTGGGCACGACTTTCATGGTCCATCACTAGCCGACATATAAACTACTTCTGAACTGAATGACAGGTCAGACCCCTTATATCGCAACTGTAGCGTGCTCAAAAACAAGCCTGTCCAATTTTCCGTTCTTTGTTTGCAGTGAAACGGAATATGAAGTAAATCACAAAATACAGTCGCATTTTTATTCATCAAGCACACTCTAACCAGAAGTAGCGTAAAACAAATGCACTGTCGAAACAAACGCACAATATAATGCTTTCGACACCAGCTAGGTTACCATGCAGCTATTTAAAAGCAAATTAACGCTTATATGTACATCAAATCTTTTAAGTCGCATAAGAGGTTTATTTGCTGGAAACAGGTGATTAGCATAGGGTAAAATGATACAACTAAAACCTGTTTCCATCAATCAGTATCAACAAGGGGTTTGTTGCGATTTTATCACAAACTACCCTCTTTTGCGTTCTTTTACCTCTTATTGCTATTGCAGCGGTGCAGATTGTATTTTTCTCAGCAGCGACACCTATCGTTTAGGAGAAGTCTGCAGCGAGTTAAGCGCGCCTCAAGTGCGAGTTTAAACGGTTATGGCACTGTGTTGATGTCACAGCTCGCGTGCGCAAAGACCAGTATGTCAAGTGTAACAGAGCCTGAATGGGTTAATGTCTTTGGCTATAGGAGGAGACTAGACTACCTAAAGGAAACCCACACAAACACAGAGAAAACATACAAACTTCACGCATAGAACATCTCAAACCCAGAAAATCTTTCTCGTGAGGCAACAGTGGTAACCACAACACTACTGTGTCAACACTTTGTAATGCTGTGAAGCTTGAGTTGTCAGTTAATGTTTGATTGTTGATATTTCTGTGTTAAGGTGTCTTTGATAAACACATGACAACATGAAAATAAACATGAAGTGATTACATCTGCCAGCCTGCTAATTGTCTCTAACTGTCCTCCCCCATCTCTCTTTCTCTGTGTCTCTTCCCTTTATTAGTCTTTACAGCCAGTTTAAATGGAGGATAAAGTTGCTCTAAGCTCAGAATGCTCTAAGCCCCCACCTTCTCTTGCCTCCACTTCGATGTTCCTTCTATGACTGGCTTGGTCTATGAGACCCTCCATCCAGCTGCTTACAACAATCACAGTACGGGCAAGATTAGCACCACTCGGATACAGACTCCAAAGCCATAAACTCCCCCATCCACTGCTCTGCCCTGCTTACAATAACAATAGAGCTGTGGATGTCTTGTGTGTGTATGAGAAAAAGAGAAAGTGAATGATTATGCATGGAGAATTGTTCGCTGTGCACAGACAAAAAAACCCCCCAAAAAACATTGGAATGCTCGGCTCATGTGATGGACGTGTTTGGGTTAGGTCACCCCTTGAAATTTGTTCTGGCATTTTCTTGAGCTGAAATTAGAGATTCTGACATGGGAAAAATGAAGAAAAAATATATTGATTCAATATATTTTTTTGTGTTAGTTTCAAGTGGATGGCAGCCTGAATACTTTTTGTTTAAGATCAGCAATGCTGAATGAAAACTAGTCTCATCTGGTACAGACTGAACCTCTGCTCTGCAATTATGGGGTGGGGGGGGTGGGGGGGGCACACACAGCAAAGGAGAGGGGAAAGATGGATGAACACCTGCTTGCAATTTCAGAAACAGAAACTCAAGAGTCTCTGCCTGACTGGCACACTAACTCAGCATTTTTTTTTTTTAGATAAATCCCATATAAACCCAAAATTGAAATGCAGGCCCAGTCAATGCTGGCAGCACAAGAACATTCTTGACACAATGCCTGTGGATCAGAGGCTGGCTACAGTAAAGAAAATGCGACCAATTATCGTTCAATCTTTTCCCTACTTGAGTGTGACCCATATGGACCCTGTATTGAAGTGGTTAAGCAGAGTGTACTTTCATAGGATATATTTACAGGATCTAGTTGACAGACCATGTGTACTTTGTGAAGATTTTGTACCTTTTATTCGTTCATACTTTGTGATAGCTGCAACCTGTTTGGAAGGAAATATTAGAGGAAAGATTTGTTTTGAATTTCAGTTATTGTTAATAATGATGGGTGTTGAAAGTGGTAGATGTGGTCAAAATCAAATGTTGGTCCTGCCATGAACACCGTTAGAGATATTACAATAAAGAAAAGAGAGGAAGAAGCAATGAAAGTGAGTGAGTCATGCATTCTCAGACCATCCCTTGTCTTACGGTTACGTGTAAATGAAAGCCACCTGATTTGAAGACAAGGACTCGTATGTACTCTAAGCCTCAGACTGAATGTTTTGCTCTTTCTGTCTTGATCTAAATATGTTACATTTTAGGGATCCACTCTGATTTCCTGAATGTTCATGCTGATTCACTCACATTTTACAGATGCTTATTAGTTTGGTATGTATGACTGTCGCTCTCATTCTGCTGTACCTGCTTTGGATTTAATGCAGATATCCGCTTACCAAACCGTACAGGCATCAGTCGTGGCTGTCTTTAGCTCTAAGCTGACCCTGTGATCAATTCAAAGGAATATCAGAGGACATCAGCCTGTTTACTTCTCACCCCCCCCCCCCCCCCAACACACACACACACACACACACACACTTATGCTAGAGATCATACTGTATCTATAGGATGAGTCTTATGTTTATTCCTATGGAGATGCTCTCCTCTGTGACATAAGGTGTTTTCCGTATCAAGTTCTCATTTTCAGTCTAACACACCTGATTCAGCTTAACAGTGGTTTAGTTCAAGCTGAATCAAGCTGGATTGCATTCACCAAAAAATATCCAAGCAGGTTGCCAGAACTGGAATATGGAGCTGTTTGGGTTGAGGTAATGTTCAACAGCATGTTGCAAGACAATAAAATATCAAATAGCTAATTAGTAAAATCAAAGTCCTTGAACTAACATAAATGGTGAAGTCATAGATAATGATGCTGGTAATATTTCTGACAATGCAAAAAGTAAAAAAAAATAATGTCAGAAGCGATGCCCCATAATGTGGCGTAATGTATTGTGCCACCTGAGTGAGAGTTGGTGACAACTCTTTTAGGAGGTTGGTGCAGGCGGAGGCCCCGGGTGTGGTGGCTGCCTGCGCTGGCATGGCCGACATGCTGGGTGAACATAGTGTACATTTACTGCTGGTGGAGAGGAGCTGAGACAGGGCCACTGCTCTCCACAGGCTCTGTGCCGCATCCTTCCCAGATAAGAATGATGGAACAGTGAATCTGATTGTGTACTTAAAGCTGCACGGCTGAGTGACAAGCCGTGCAGGAATGCACACAGCCGTCAAAACTATGAAAACAAAACACTTTTTTTTTTGGATGTGGTTTCTTCAGGGTCTCTTTCACATTCTGAGTGCTTTCCTAAAGATTCTGCAGGTCTTCTTTTAACCTCGTTGACTCCTTGTCCTTCTCCTTTTTTCACACGACTGTCTCGCTATTTGCACTTTTCTAATTCATGTCAGGTCACCGCAGGACGGATGGTATTGACAAAGCGTAAAACCATACTTGTGAGAACGGTCCCTCAGAGAATGTGTACGGTATGTTCAAGAAAAAGAAAGAAAGACACGTAATGTTCAAGAAAAAGAAAGAAAGACATGGCTCACCATTTCCTGGCATCTTTTTAGCCTGGTGGGAAAGTGCAGGTTTTGATCTGTTCAGAGCATAAGGCATCCCACTGTCTCTGTGGAAGTGAGGCTTACATGTACCAGAGAAAGAGAGAGATATCAGTCTTCTTATCAGTCTTACCACTTAGCACAGAGGGCTGGTGTGTAAGTCTCTGAATGTCTCTTTGTAAATCTTTGACAGATCATGCTCAGCTTCCCCTATTGGGCAGTGCCCAAAAGAGATGAAAGATTTCCCTTTCAACACAAAAGTGGAAACAAAAACATCTTCAAGCTCCATATTGTACGTGCTTTCTCCACTGTACTCTAATGGAGATCTCCGTAGACTTGGTCAACTGTATGAAACTTTGTGAAAGACATTTGTACCTGAAATCATAGAAGACTGTGCCTACATGTGTGTGTGTGTGTGTGTGTGTGTATCTGTGTGTGTGTGTGTGTGTGTGTGAGTGCGAAAAACTTACAAAGTGATATATTTGCCAGTTAGTTTCAGAAATATTTGGTCCAAATACATCAACGCGATGTACTGTATGTAATAGAAGAAGAGTACATGCACTGTGGTTCTTTAGGAGATTGTTATTTACCGACTGAAGAAGGAAGTAAAATGGAGTGAGAGAGGAAGATAAGATGAGAGAAGAACTACTGAGATACTGGGGCTATCAGGTCAGCCAATCAGAGGCCTTTATCTGACCTGAAGTAAGTGTGGGAAATGTGGGAATATGGGCAAACAGTCAGCATCTTATCTCTCTGCTAAAGTAACGCATTGATTTTACACATACTACATAAACTAACCCTAACCCAGTATACGTTGATGTTTAGCTCTCATACTTAAAGCTCACAACTATACCTAGTTTGTGAGTTCCACATACCAGTGAAGGAAAAAAAAAAAAAAACCATCGGTCTATACAGGCCAAAGTCTGACACGGCTTAGAGCGCTGGCTTAGAGTGTTTCACAGAGTTCCTCTGATAACAGTGAGTGGTGAGACTCAGCCCTCAGACACTTACACTATAACTACTTAGGTTCAAAGCAGCTATGGCAGTGGGCCTCTTCATACCTGTAGATACATCCAGTCCATGCCAAGGCAAAACAGGATAGCACGGTTCATAACAGGCACAAAAGAATTCTGGATCTGTTGCAACTTTACGAGAGATGTTTGGAGGAGGGAATGCAAAAGAGCGTGTCAGGATAAAGACAGTCAGAGGTTTGATGAGGGTGTCATAATCCGCTTTTTTATCTATATGGGTGCTAGAGAGGTCCCCCTGTTCCCCTTTAATCCCTCCCCACAGCTGCACCAGCTCTTGTCCAGTGTACTGTACTTTCCCTGTACTTGTGAATAAAACTATGCTGTGTGTCAAATTCATGTCTGTTATGCTGAGCATCAAGTCAATGTCTGTTATATAAATGTAAATATAAAAATATCATTGTTGTTCTATACTAAAGTTCTATGTAATTTTACTAATTATTAAATAGTATTTAAGTATTTCAAACTCTTTCTTCAGTGATAAGGAAAAGCGTTCATGTGAAAAAAGGATTATGTTGTTGTTGTTGTTGTTTTTGTTGTTGTTTTTGTTTTTCTTGTTGTTGTTGTTGTTGTATACATTTTCCTCTTTGGAGAGCAGGTCTTTTGAAATGTGATGAGTAGTTCTATTATTGATGGGTTGTTCCTCAAAGGTATTTTTAAGTTCAGACTGGTTTCTTCCGCTGCCTGTGACTCACACTGATTACACACAGGCTAAAAAAAAGGGTAAAGTAGCAATGAATGTGACACAGCACTGAAAAACTCTCTTCAGTGAACGAGCGCACAGTTCTGTCATCAGTAAAAGGAGTCACTTCAAACAGAACACCAAATGTAGCTCTTCGAAAAGACTTTGATCCCTGAGAAATCATCCCCACCTGTGTCAATCCAAAATTTTCAAGATTACCATTTTAGGAAATTTAGGCATGATAGTAACTAGCTGCATAAACCATGATGTTTTTTTATTTGTTTTAAAGCTGCGATCAAACAAAAATCATTTGTACAGTTAGTAGAGGTGCTTTTACTTTTACTTGCTTTTTCTGCATTTTGAAGAAGTTACATAATGATGGCTACAGTGATTCGCAGAGAGAATAAAGTCCCACAATTCTCCACCAAACTGTCGTGGATATCCTTTATCCTAGCATGTGCTGGAACAGTGGAGAGAAAGGAGGAAAAAGACTGACACGTCCGCTTTCACCAACATCTTCTTCTTATCCGTACTTGCCCTGACTGACACTTTTCCATTGGCTGCAGACAGTACCTATCAGATGTGTCAGCTGGCGTGTAATCGCTGTTCATTCAAGGTAGAAAATTGGAACTGATTCCGGAAATAAGCTGCACGGAGGGTGCTGGTGGCGTCTGTGTTCTGAAACAATCTGATGTGTGTGTCTGCTGACCCCTGACCATGCCTGGCATCTAATTCAACTCAAATAACCCTCCACAACATATATTACAGAGCAAGAGACCTCAAAGCCCTTTCCTCAGATGTCTTCCCATGGGGGGAGAATTCATTGGTTTGTAATGAGTGCCCTAGTGTGAGCATATAAGTAGATGTTAATTGCTGATGTTCTTCCAGTGTGGCCTGTCACAGCCCCTTAATTTCATATAATGTGGGTGTTTTTTTTTTTTTCTTCCATCCTGCGAACTTGTCTTAATGGCTGACGTTGATGAATGCCTGTAAGGTATACACTGCAGGTAGGATATGGTTACGGAGTGCTCTGGTGTAGAAGAAGAGGGGGGAGCAGATTAAAAGTTGTGTGCGGGGGGGGTGGGGTGGGCAGGATGTTTGTCTTCCAATGAGGCATGACCCTGGGAGACTGGGGCAAGGCGCAACAGCCCCCAGAGCAAAGGCTTTGAACACAGGTGAGTAAAAAACACAGTTCTCTCTTTCCCTCTCTCTCACACACACACACACACTCACTCTCTCCCTTGCTCCCTGTTCGTCTCTTTTAATTCCTCTGCCTTTGACTGTGTCCCTCTTTCAACCTTGTTCTAAATCTTGTTCGCTCTCTCGTTCACTGCCCTTCCCATCCCTCTTGTCTTCCCTCCTCACTCCACATCTTTCTTACTTTCACTGCCTCTCTCTCTATCATCTTTCTCGGGGGAACAGTGCGTTTCTCTATGGGTTATGCGCTTGTCATCGCCAGAGCCTCGGTACGCTGACAGGACTCAATGGGTTCTCTGAGACAGTCCTATCAGCCTCTGTACAGGGTGTAAGTGAACAGCTGCTCTGTTGGAGTGTGTGAGGGAAAGTGCAGCATTACTCAGTTGAGCTGCAGTGTTTGTTTATTTGCTTTCATTGAAAAGGTCTTAAATGGGGTGTGAAATGTTGGTTGCCTCGAGGGGAGACTCAAGAGAGGGGATGTCCCGCTTGATAATTGCAGCCAAATTCATAGACACAACATGCATGATCAGTCACAGACTGCTTAAAAGACACTCCTCAGTGCACCCCAAGTGTACTCTCCTACTACACTCCCGGTCAATGGGATTTGCATAACATTGATTTGTTTCTTTCCCCTTTAATCATGTGCTAGTACTGCCCATGTTGCCATAGTAATAGACTAACATAACAATGATCCACACTGCAGTAACATTCATCTACAGTGTTTAAGTGTCAGGAGAGACTGTGGCACTGTGGTGATGAGTTTACGAGACCAGTTAGAGCCCCAGTCCATTGTGTGAGGGAGTAAAGGAGATGTGTAGAGAGACACCAGACACACAAGCCTGTCTGTGTTTGTTTATTCTGTTGCTGATATAAACACTTCAGACCATGTCATGACATAAGTGTTTTAAGAGATATTTACAACCAAGCCATGTTTTTTTTTTTTCTTCCAGGAGATCTTGATTCATTTTTGTGATTCATAGCTCCCTGGGGAGTGGTGGATGAATGAATGAATGAATGAGTGAATGGATGGATGAACGAGTGAATGAATGAATGAATGAACGAATGAATGAATGAATGAATGAATGAATGAATGAATGAATGTAGACATTGGATGGGTTTTCTTCTGTGGTAAAAGGAAAAGAAGAAAACTGCTGTGCAGCCAGGTTCAGGTAGGCCATTTTTATTCTGCTCTCATGTGACTACTGAAATCAGCAGTTATAAATCTCTGTTTCTAACAACCAGCATTAAAATATCCACAGTTAAATAGCTCAAGTGAGACTATATGAGTAGTGTTTGGCTGGTCAAGGGATAGGTAAGTTAATCTCACTGTTTTATAAAAGAAACATTTGCTTATAGGGCTGTTCTCTCAAGAAAGAAAATGGATAATTTGTTCTATGTCTAGGCCTATTTATATAGTTTTATCTTTTTCTGCTTTATAACAAGGAAAGTATTTAAGAGGCTAGCAAGGTGAGTGTGTAAATGTGGATGTGTGATTATGGGTTAAAGTCTTGGGAGAGCTCCAGCTTCATGGTCATGTAATATCACAATTTAAAGCATTCAATGCAATGTGTCTAATTTCAAAACAATGCTTCAAAGTCAGCCAGTGTCTGGAGTCATATCAAACCCTCTGAAGAGCCAATCTAAAGATATTCATCATAAGACCAAAGAATCATTTTGTCACAGTGTATCAAACACACCAGATGCTCTGGCACAGAACTCCTGCTGTGACCAGTGCAAAGAAAGTATTAGGAGTTTTTGTAGTGGTCTAAGAGAAGAACATTGTGTGATTACATTGTCTTATACTCTCAAATGCTTAATGATGGGTAAAAGGGTGAAAAACAGAGAAAGAATTTTCATCTTCTCCTGTTCAGCAATCAGACAGTTATATGACCTAGCCAGTCTTGACTTGTAAAATGATTATAGTGTAATAACTTTCCTCTAATAACAAACATATAAATCTGCTAATAAGCTTTTCTTAACTTTATGTATCACTGCTTTTTGTTCTTGTCATGTGATAAATAACTCTCTTAGAAAGATTCACACACCAAAGACTGCATTTATTGTCCCAGAGGGGGACAGATCAGCAAAACACTGAATCACCTGTTTCCACAACACTATTCACTAACTACAACATCCATATATCTCAGGGAAAGACGGAAATTGTTGTTGGCCAGGTTGCAACTGTGATTGCTAAGCAATAAAACCAGCTACGTCTCTGAATGCACCGGTCACGCACTTACCTGTGCAAATGAGTTTGTTGCATGCAAAAGCTTGAATGAGAGTAATATTTTTTTATCTACAGACTCTCTCACTTGTTCTAATCCAAGCAAATTCCAAAGGGATTATGTAAAACATTACAGTTCTGGCTGAGTGATAAGCGTGTGGTTTGCAGCAGAGATTGCATATGTGGCGAATGTGATCTCTTTTTGGAGGTCAAGAAGTTTGAGAGTGTTTCCCATCATGATGGATTTAAGAAGGCTCATCCACTCCACACAGCAATTACCCTGGAAGTAGACTCTCTCACTTCACTGATCTCTCACACACGCAAACATATACACACAGTCTCTATTTGCCACGTGTTGGTGTTAGACCATTACATTCAGTCCCAGAACAGTGTAAAAATGTATGTCCAGGAAATGATAATTGCTAATCTCTTGTCTGAATATCAGGAAGGGCCCAGTCTCTGAGATTATGATGGCAGACCATGTGAGCTTCTTCTCTGTTAGCCTTTCTAGATAGCTGGCTCTGATTCCACAGAGCTGTCTGCCAAAGCGTCTCCTTCCCTACAATGTGTTCTCATGAACCTGATAACACATTGAGAATAAATGTATGTATATATACATTTTTTGGTTTAATTGTTTGGGTAACAGTAGTTTGCTTCAGTTGATTTTCCTCGACCTGTATTTATTAACAGAAGATTGTGAAGCTTAAAAATGCTGCTTGGAATTCAGCTGGGAGATTCCAGTTTAATCAGTTAAACTCCAGGGTATCACAACAGGCCGTGAAGATTAGCTGAGAGATATATGAATGAGACAACAAGATGGAAATATGGAGGAAGAGAATGTTTACAGTTTGAAAGGAAATAGTTGATGACATTCTTGGGACTTTTCAGAAAATGACTGCATTTGAATCTTTGTTCAGAGCTGTATATGTTTGTAATCAAAATCAAATTGAGAGGACTCTGGACTTGTGTTATTTTTATGTGCAGCTCTGAGCTTATGGGTGCTTATGAGTGGTTTGGATGTGCTTGGAAAGGCTTTTTGAGAAAAGGCTCAGTTACACAAAGCCTCAGTCTAGTTTTTAAAAAATCTTTATTTCCATTCATGCGGTCTGGATGCAGTAAGCAAGCACCGAAAATTACCAGGAATGAATGAGATGGAATTTGACAATCTGAATTACACTGTGTTATCTATGCTTTTAGAGAGTAAGATTTGAACACTGTGGGCCCAAGCTGAATGGCTAACTCCTGTCAAAGATCTTTACTAATACACAAGGTCAGAAGATCAGAGAGTATCTCTGAGGGACGCTATGGGACACGCTATATAGTCCGGTTCTGTTTTGGCATCCTACTACAACCACAAAGCAGACACAGGGGTTTTTTTTTTTGTTTTTTGTTTTTTATTTTCCCTAGAGCTACTGATTCAGTTGTTATGATTTATCTGGCTTTATTTATTTATTTATTTATTCTTACCGTTTCCAGCATTTAAGATTTTAAATTTTTACCCTTATCAGCCAACATTAGATTAATACAGTGTTAACCACTAAGCTCCGATTTCACTGACTGATGAGTAACTATGACAGTTTGGCAAAACAGCACTTCAATTTAATCTTAATCTGTTTCTTTGCACAGGAACCCTGTAGCAGAAGTGCTCTGACCTGGTCTCCCTCATTCACCTTCACATAGCAAGCCCAGCCCTGTGCAGGTATGAATGTCCCTAGTGTCTGAGGATTACATAACTGCGGGGCTTTAGAAACAAGTAATAATTCTGTCTGCATTGAATTTGGAGCTAAAACAGTAGTGTCACACAACCACTAGCATAATTAGCGTAGGGTTGGTTTATAGACGGGCCGTTATCACTGGCCATAAACAGCCGAGAGTCGGCCCTCTCCACTCCAGCATTGACACATGTATTTTTACTGGCCTCATATGCTCAACACACGGCTCACACATGTTCTACTCCACAATCAGGTCTGGTCCTGGCCCAGGCAGGCCTATCAGAGAGCTGGCCCATGTGACTGGGGCCACTACTGTGGCCATTAGTCTGAACAAAGATTGGTTTTAATTATTCATTAGGTTTTGTTAATAAAAACGGATGCCTTGAATCATACTGTTTTATAGGTCCTCTGTATTTTTTATACGATGGGTTTTGAAATCTTGCAGTGGACGTGTGTCAAGTCTAATTAACACCAGTCAATTTTAATAACACCAACTTTTATTTTCCTTTGATTTTTTTTTTTTTTTTGGAGATACAATTAGAGGCCAGACAAGTTGGCAGAAAACACAACTTTCATTCCATTTTATATTAAGACTTTTTAACATGAAGTTCACACTTATATAGAACTACACTTAATATTACTCATTTACAATTCCTTTGTATATACTGTGTATGATTCTTTGTTATGGTAAATTCCGCATAAGTAAACACGGTTTTTAAGTAAACTTCTACTTCCACTTCTACTTTCAACAAGTGTTATTGCCAGTATGTCATTGCCATAGAGGAAAATGTAACATTACATCCCACATCACATTTATGGACATGGTATTTTACAGCATTTAGCTGTGTAGTTAATAAACATATATGGGAATACAGAACGCAGTTAGAATAAAGTAGGCCCATTTCATGCAAAAGTGTGAAAATGTGAAATTCACAAGACATGATACCTTTGAACGAGTTTCATTGCAGTGACAGGACATGAATACTTAACAGCAGAGTTCAAATGTAAGTCATATATATGCAGCAGAAAAGCATTGTTGAGCGTGCAGGAACAAATGTGCCCATCACACCCTCGCCAAAAAGGTGAGAGTGACTAGTTTTATTGAAATGGAAAAAATGTCAGTATGATTTTTCTGCTATTAAATACAATTTCTATTTCATCCTACAGACTTAAAGGTGGTTCTGCCTAAGTTGCTTTTGGAAAGGCCAGAGTACTTTGTCCCATGTGTTTCACCTCACAGTTTTCCATTTAAATTGAAAAGAACCTTTTCATTTGAAAATAATGCACCTCCTGTTGCTCAGTCTGTGGACAACGTTGTTATGGCTTAACCATAATATTATCCATTACACCAAGGAATGGGCTTAGGCCTTAGACAATTCCAGCAATTTGCAGAAGGGGACAAAATGTATCCTCTGTTATGAAGATTTCTAATCAGGGTTGAATCTAAACTGAATTATGACAACAAACTATGCAAGCTGCTTCTCCTCTAACAGCTCTCTGGAAAGTCAGATCCATAGTGCTGCCCAATGAAGTTTGCCTCATTCTCTCTCTAGAGGACTGCACTCTGCAATATTTTCATGAAAGTAAAATTATATATGTTTGTTTACATTTTCAGTACGGTTGTGTAACAGCAGTTTGTTTCAGATGATTTTCTGCATCTGCTTATGGGTGAATGTCAGAGAGACAGTAGAGTTTTACAGCTTAACAAATCTGCCAAAAAGGAGCAGGGTTGTGAAAAGAGGGACATTATGAGAACAGAAAACAAGGCGGCTGGCTGCAATAAAGAGAGAAAGATGAAAATAATAGCAATAAGAGCTGAAGTAATGACAAAAATGTAAGAATTTAAATATAAACGGGGTATGATTAATGAGAGGAAATGTTAAACGCTTCTCGGTGTAGTTGTGAGTTATGTTTTTATATACATTGCCTAAATTCCCTGGTTGTGATGCCGTATGCTTGTAACCCAAGTATACCCAGATGAACTGGAATACTCATTTATACCATGTCATTAAAAAAGACAAAACTGCAAGACAGTCTCTCTCTCTCTCTCTCTCTCTCTCTCTCTCTCCTTTGTCATGGAAATGAATGTAAACATTCTGACAACCAGAGGTGTCACTCCCAGTGTACAACACCAACAGGCTAAATTATGGTAAGATCATGATAGTGAAAAGATGACATAAGTCCAAGTCCTCAAGTAAAGTAACAAGTGCAAATAAGGATGGGAGAAGATAGTCACAACACCTGAGCTTCCCACAGAGGGAACCATTTCACCCTTTAATAATCATTTTTCACTACTCACCACCTTACCCTGCCCTCTGTTACAGTGTCTTTAAACACCGCGTTGACTGGAATACAAAAGCACAGAACACTGTATAATGCATATAGCATTACAGTTTTAGGGCATTCCATGTTTTGTCCATAGTAAATTTGTTACACATATTACACAAGCTTTTTTGTTGTTGTTGTTGTTATTTGCTTTTAATCTCACTAACATGATTCACAAAGTTCTCTACATTTCTCTATGTTATAATTCCATCCTTTCTTATAATGCTGCAGTGATCATTTCCTCTGATAAAATGTAGGTTTACTACACATAAGTTGTAAAGCAGATGTTTTCTCATGTAACTAACAATACGAGTTTGTTTACTTCTTTAGCCGAAAGCTTGCTGCAGTTCATTTTTTCTCTTACTCCATCTCTTTAAGAGCAAGGTAGAAATTGTGGGTGGCTTCATAAACCCCCCCACTGTTATTAGTGGTTAAGTGTAAATAAACAAACCAAAAGAGGTCAAAGGCGACTGTAATACAACACCCATGGTGCCCTCCTTTTGCTGGGCTAGCTGTGAAGCAGAAGACTAGAGCACACGGGGGAGGCCTTTCCCTATACTGTCTGGCCATGTGGAGGGCAGAGACTGATTGCTATGGGACAATAGTCTGACCTGGAACAGACAGACCACCTGTTATGAGAGAAAAGAGCCTTAATCAAAGTGAAAGAATCTCCTGGCCTCATGCAGATTAATTTAAACCCACAGCTCTCTATAGACTCCAATCCCTGTGTTCGGAATGCCCTGGGTTGGCTCACAGGTTGCTCAGCAACAAAAAGATTAAAAGAGGTGTTAGAACTCTTATGATTAAATTTCTGGGGTGTTGGGCTTGACCCCACTGTACTGATATGCTGTCACACTCGCCTCCAAGATCCCGCAGGTCTCTAATCCCACAAAAGGCAGCTTTGATGACAAGCTTTGCTCATGGTGTTTTTTCAGATTATATCAATTTCAGAGGGAGCTTTTTTATGTTTTTTGTGACATGTGTTTCTCTGATGGTCACATACTGCTCATGCTAGAAGAGGAAGCCCATAACTTGATGTCCTTCCAGTGAGAAGTTCAGGCTTCTTTTAATCTTAGGTTCTGTTTGTTTAATATTTCAGCTCGAGGACGAGAAACACACCTCGGAAGAAATATATAGTTAAAACCACAAGCACGCTCAAATTAGTCAGGGTTTCCTGGGGATTCCATTGGGGTTGTTTTAGTGCTGAAGGACGAAGAGCGGTCTTCTCATAAAACTGCCTGTAAAATGCCTTAGAAACGTCTGCCAAACAATTTAAAAGCTTCAGAGGTGTTGAGGGTGCAGGTGACAGTCAATCCAGAGCATGCTTACACACACACACACAAACACACACACACACACACACACACACACACACACACACCTTTGCATGTGAGTTCCCATCCACTGATGTTCACACTTTGCTTATGCAGCTGACAGCTCCATGCTCTTGATTATATGGGCTTAACACACCATAGAATCCCTACTGCCAAACATGATCCCCCTCAGCCCCAATAAGCATAACAAATTCATGCAGTGTGGTTGAGTTGAACCCCCGTGACTCTAGATAAGACAATTTAATGATGCTACAGCCATTTATT
This sequence comes from Chanos chanos, assembly GCF_902362185.1. Classification (NCBI taxonomy): domain Eukaryota; kingdom Metazoa; phylum Chordata; class Actinopteri; order Gonorynchiformes; family Chanidae; genus Chanos; species Chanos chanos. Next base: position 35,202,508 of record NC_044502.1, read on the forward strand.
AGGGGCTCTGTTCCAAAATAAATGTCCCGGCACGTGATACTATTGCTGGGACTCTTCTCTTTCTCTTTGTTCACCTCCTTTTGTTTGTTTCATGTATGGAGAATGCATGTGGAGGGATTAGAGTGGATGAGATTTAGTTTGACCTGGGGAACTGATGCCACAGAGGGATGCTAGGATCATTCTCACTGAAGGTCTCTGAAATCATTGTGTAGGATTGAAGAGCCTCTCACTAGTTTGTGTAACTACTAAAAAAAGCACTGCTTGACTCTTCTTGATGAGATGACATTAAGTTTCCTCTGATGTGACCAGACGTTAGGTCTGGGAATGTCTGTAGATTCATGCATAGCTATACCATCCTGTCTTTGATTTGTCATCCTGTCTCAGCCCATAGTTCATTCACTCACGTTTGATTTGCTCAATACATTTCCAGGTACCTTGCTTAGTATCTGACTCACGCACCTGCCCGGCTTCATTTCAGGGTGTTGATGGATTCTCTCATCAGTAGTGGCATGGAGTGACCAAATGACCTCACCTCCTCTCCTACACTGCCTGCTTGTGATATTCCATGGGACTAATTTATCAAGATGGCGGGGGGGGGGGGGGGGGGCACAAAGGGGGGCTTTATTCTATCCTTCCACCTTTTAAGATCAACGTCCTGGAATTTTCACCTCCCACATTGCAGACCATGGACTTAAAAAGCATATTTTTCCTGTTGCAGAATGAACCCTTGCTTATTGGATGGGAGAGAAGGGGGGGGGGGGGGGTTATAAGATTCAACAGTTTGCCAAGTTATCTCTCTTTCATGGAACACTAACAGCTTTGGCTTTCAAATGTTGCCCCACAAAATGCTGGCATACTCTGTATCTCCATGACTGATGGCGCAGCCACAACAGGGGAAACATTGGCCTGATTCTTATTCCTATAAACATCAACATGCTGGTTAGGAAAAACATTAAGAAAATCAGGAAAACCGCTGCACTGTGCTGTGCTCTAACGTTTACCCGTAACCATTTCCATTGTCTGCGCTCTAGAGTGCACAAAAAAAAACAAAAAACAAAAAAAACATAGCTTTGTCTTTATGTGGCCATCCCTGCCTATCTAATGAAAATCGGTCTCAGACGTTTTGGAAAAACAACGTCCCGCAATTGGCTGCAGCATGCTCAATACAAAAGGCCCTCATAGCACTGACACCCTCTAGAGTCCCTGAACGGAACTGTTTACCGCTTACAATTAATAACTGTGCTTTCAAAAAGCGAGTATACGAAACTACAACGTTCATCATTTTCACACAATTTCATGGGCTGAAGAATAACTGAATGCTGTCATCTGTGGTAATTAAAATATGGTTGTTTTAAAATAAATGTTCTTAACAGTGGTCCATTTAAATATGTCTCACATATTTTATCAATTGTATAAGAAAGACAAGACCTTGACCCTGAAGTGTCATTTAACTACGTTATAATGATCTGCTGAGCCATAGTAGTGCTCTTGTCAAACAACAGAGCTTAAACCAGCGACGCATTTGTTCACGCTGACAGGTTTTGTTTTGTTACGTTTTGTTTTGCTTTGCTTTGGTTTTTTTTGTTTTTTGTTTTTTTTTTTCTTTTTCTTTTGTTTAACGAACATGCGCGCGCGTGCACACACACACACACACACACACATACATACTGGCTGGCCTGAAAGTTCTGTTAATGTAGTATTGCTGCACTGCTAGTAAAGAGTGAGAGTAAAACCTGAGGTCTCTCCAGGGGAAAGTACACCTCTCTATGATACTGATTTCAGCGTGCTCTTTATCCTGACTATATTCACTGAAATAGTCATATATTGTGTCGAACAGTCGCGCTCACCACAAGTTTTCCACCATCAGCTCGTGGAATCTATGAATTACTTTTGTATTGTCTAAGAAAACTACCATGAAGCATGCACATCTCCTAAGTTCGTATTGGATTTTGCTTAGTCGTTATCTCGCTTCTCCATTATCTGTCACTCACTTGGCTTCATACCTTACACCACAACTCCACAATTTCAATATGCTCCGTGAGCTGATACTATAGAGAGGAGCTTCCAGGGGTTTAGGGCACCCTCACAGGTAATCCAAGATTGAGTTGAGCATGTTGACAAATAGGTTTACTTGAAAGTTTAGTCAACTCAGCTAGGACTCCACCGTAAGCGTAAACACGGATGCAAATAATTTAATTAATCAAAGTCATTTTCTCTCCACAATCGTCACTTTTGCCGTTACTTATAGATTTTATTTATTTATTTATTTATTTATTTAATGTTTGTTGTGTTGAATGGGGACAGAGACTACATTCGGAGCTACAGAACTATGACGGAATAAATAGTGCTGTCTGTGGCATAGAATGGTGTTTTGTAAATGTTCTGTATGTAACATTCATACACAACTTCTGAACCTTGGCAGCTATATATGCAACGTTCGTGAAATGTAGCTTTATACAGTGGTTGCCTCACTGTGCCTCTAAAATATATAAAATATTGTAATATAATTATGATTATGTACATGCGATAGCCAGACACACTGTGCTCTCGCTTCCAATGCCAGTGCTTATGCTTTTCGAAATAGGAAGTTTTGCAAGTGTCGGTAGCATGCACGGTGTCTGACGTGGGGGGCTCGCCCTCTAAATAAACTTTGGAGTTCAGAGAGGGGGAGAGAGACTGCAGAGAGCTGAAGTCATCAGTTAGTTTGTTAGCGAGTGTTGGTCGGTTAGGCTGTCACGAAGTGAGAGCTAATTGCTCAGCCCTGAAATCAGAGTGAAACCGTTGGCTACCGGGGTGCGCTAGTTATAAAGATTCTTACATCCCTGTGTTGCGAAGAACCACTCAAACTTGTACCACATTCAACGAGATGCTGCGATGACGCGACGACCTCCTACGTGCCGGGCACAATAAAGTAGCCTTCACACCTGGACGTGCAGTGTTGTTCAAAAGTGGATCAGTTAGGAATACGAGACAGGATATTCCAACTTTATCACTATGCCAACCTCACTTTGACTTCCCCCTTCGTTCGTGCGTTTTACCTACCTTTGCATTGGATGGAGGACTAACGCTTTGATTCCATGGAATGAGTACCCCTCTTCGGATACCGCCCTGATTCTGTCTCACTTTGTGGCACATATGTGGATTGCTTCCAGGATGTTACTGCCGAAACGGCCCAGGTGTTTTTGGGCCATTGTAAATTCTACTTCTCTCGCGTCTGTACAGAGTTGGGGGCTCTGTTCGGTTTAGGAATAATATATTTAGCATTACACAAACAGTGTAACGACAGTCGCGGGTTGGTCGAGGATATTGATATTGGCTGAACAAGCATCACCTCCTGGTTACTATGCAATTACAACTGATCTCATTTGTTTTGATTTTGCACTGTATGGAATACGCTAACTGTCAGCAACACGCCTCACGGCACCGGCAACACAAACGTGAGTAGAGCGCCTATGGTGAGATGCTTTACGCACACCTGCACCTCATTTTACACAGCGCGGGATGTTAAGGGATCCTCTGAAACCTTGTTATATGAAAACATGTATTTCATAGTTCTGAATATAGAACGCTATTATTGATCTGTTGACAGGTGATTGTTGATGAATTAGGTACCAAATGCATTGTTAAAAAAAAAATAATAATAATTAAAACGGAACGGTATAGATGCCTGTAAACTTTTAACTTAACTCGTTTGATAAGACCGACAAAAATGTGATGTTGAAGCTATAGTTTCACAGTAACAACCTATTACTAACACTTTCAGTCTGGTGACATACGTAATTCGCATAGAAATGCAGGTATAGCTACGGCAGGGAATGGGTCTCATATGTAGTGTCACTGTTACGTGATTAATCCTTAAGCAATAATTAAAGGCTGGATAGAAAACGTCAACTTTTACTTTTGTGACACTGATCATGAAATAAGTCCGCAACGTAATTTTCCGTCAGCCATGTAGTTTAGAGTACAGTTTTTTTCTAGCCAGCACGGTTTTCTGGTACAAACCAACACAACAGTTCTCATCGTTCCGAAACTATATGCGCAGTTTAAACACAATATCAGTCTCGTCTCTCCACTTTGCTCCACAACTACCTCCATTCCATCTCCTTGTTGGGGTCGCTCTCTAGTGGTCGCTGCGTAACGCAGAATATTCCCAATACATTACATTCTACGTGTGTGTGTGCGCGCGCGTGTGCGTGTGTGTTTAGTGCTGCAGTCAATGTGATGGAACTTAAAGTATCTGCAGACACTGTTTTTCTGAATAATCATGTGCTTTTGTTGTGCAAGGATTCCACTGTACAGTACAGGCATCTCTCATTTAAACTGGACAGTAAAGCCAAAAGGAACTGAGAATAAATGTGACTGCGATTTGAACTTTATACCAGTGGCTAGTTAAGGAGTGGACGGGACAGTTTAAGTGTCAGAAAATCTTAGAGTTTATCTGCATGTTCAGTTAGAAGGTAATGTGCCTAGAAGTATGCGAATAACAATACCATGTGTACATGAAAGGGCGCAACAGGTTCACATTAAAGAGTAACTGTGAGTAGATTAATCTAAACTCTGCTTGGTACGGCTCATTTAAAACAGAAAAAGGCTGGAATGTGGAACTTGTTGAATGCAGTTACAATGAAATTCAGCACTGGGGGCAGCTAGTAAAAGTCAGTGGTATGTTAATATTTTCATTGTGTTTTTGCGTAGTGCTTACATGGCATACATTTTATTTAAATACCAGTCATCAGTCCTCTCTTATAATTATCTTTCATCAGTTTCACTAATAAACTGAAAAACCATTTCTATCCATCGTCACCCATGCTTTTGCACAATGCTGATGGTTTAAATTGTGGTCAGAGCATGGCAGTTGTATGAGAGGTTTGGGGTTTTAAATTGCCCAATGTTAAAATATTTTGGCTCTGATTGGTTAAACAGACATAATTAGTTTTTATTTTGAATTTAGTTTTTGTTTTCCCTTTGTGTGGATCATTTAAAAGTAATTATAAGAGTACTTCCATGGCTATTTTTGCAAGAATATTTGGAAAGTTTGCCAGTTGTGTTTTGAACCTAGAGTAAGCATGTAATTTACAGATGTGAAAAGGTCGGCATTATCAGGGCTTGTGGATTTATATATTGAGAATACTGCAGTGGTAATTCATTGGATGAATATGTTGGGGACAGAAGTGAAGCGTCATAGTTATCTGCCATTTTACATGTATCAGGCCTGATCAGAGTCTCTTAAATGAGGGAGTTTATAACAACTGTGATAGACAAAGCATGGGTCAATGACCATAATGAAAATTTACAGAAATTTGACCCAACGGTCAAGTGACTTCAAATGCTTCCTGCCTCTTCACTGATTCATCCACATCTCCATGAACAAACATGAAAATAAGAAGTTAAAGCAGAGGCCATTGCACTGGACCAGAATAATAGTCTGATACTAATGGATATCAGCCTTGACGCAATGACGTAATCAATGATATAACTACCATTCCAAAATATGATTTTCCGGACAAGAGTCAGAATTTTCAGCATAGGTACTTATCTACTCTGAATATTCCCAGTGTGTCTTCCCATCTGGAGGATAACCTGTAAATCAGTGGACACTTGAGACGCCGCATTGTAAACCCAGTGAGAAGATTCTGAGGGAAATCAAACCTTTTCTTGAAAAGAAAGCTGAGAGCGGTAGAAAAACAGTGAGGTAGAAAACCACCGACCAACCAGAAATGAGTTTTGACAGCTCTGCTTACTGTTAAGTATACCCAGCCTTCATATGCAGAACTATTACCTTCCATAGGTGTCCAGTTAACACCTACAGGAGCATGACCAGAAACACACTGGAAACCAGGTATGCTCTGGTTCCTTATTAGCTAAGTTTACCAAAACTGCCATTACTGCCTATTTCCTCCATAAACTATACCATTCATAGTTTGGTATTTCTTGCAAATGATATTAGTTGTGGTCCACTGGTTTTTATGAAGATTTCTAGAAATTAATTGTGTGTTACAATGGCTCATGCCACAAAAACTGTTTAATTATTGTTATTTAAGTCTTATTTAATCTTGTTTAATGGTTCTGGCTTTGGGAGGGTTCTGGGATTGCTCATTTTTGTGGGTTTGAATGACGAATAAGTTATTTCGAACATACAGATCCCAGGAGTGCTCGTGATGTTATGCAAGCGGCTCAGAGGTTGTGGCGGTGCGAGGGCAGGCAGAATTCCTCCGTGTTAAGGGTTCTGTGAATTAGAGGGCCTTGGCTGGAACGCATGTGGGCAAATGGACAGCAGTTGTAAAGATTGCTCAGATATGTCAAACAGAATATCCATGATCTATGGCAATCTGGCAGCCAACACTGAACTGGAGGCAGAAAGGAGGGGGAAAAAAGGCACTATAGCACAATTTGCCAGTGTCATGGAATGCTAAAGCAGACAGAAAACACCTTCAAAGTTATGTGACTAAAAAGCGATTAACTCTGTGATGAGCTGGCTCTCACCTTTTTTCCATTTACGGAACACTGAACCCTTATCACATGCTCTATTTCCGAGTTCGTTTTTACGACCCCCATGCAGCCTCTCTGTGCTTAAAGTTAGACTGTTGACCTACTTTAGGACTGAATCTGAATTAGGTTTACGGAAATATTTCAATTACCATTGTATCTCAGTGACACCACTCAATGGTTTGATCTCAGTGAGAACAGCTGTCTCTCTCATATATGCTTAGTTTACCCTAACATGTGGTCTTCCTTACCTGACCCCACATCTCAGACTGGACTCTTCAGAATTCAGACATTTTGGCCATTAGAAGTTCTGCTCTGTAAGGACACATGGAATCAATAATTTTCAATCAGTGGTTTCTCAAATACAGCCAAGGGCTAGCTCTTTTTTTCAATCCCTGGAATCAGGTATCAATGTAAATCATTCAAAAAATTTATGCTGGTTTGCACCCTTACACACACCTTCCTCTTGCCCTTACTTTCTTCAACGAAAAATGTTTTCCGCTAACTTGAGTGCTGGATTTAACATTTTGACTGCAGGTTCTAGACTGAGTTTGACTTATGCAGGGGAACAAATGGGTGATAAAACTACAATGTAGGGTACAAATTGGCTCTTCAAGAATGTCCAGACTTTAAGCCAGTCCCTGCAAGTAACGGTTCTAAATATTCATTCTAAATCACTTCTGAAAAAAAAAGGACTGTACAAATGTAAAACTAACAACTAGTAATTCATACCGTACGATGATATAGGACTTGATGGAGTGAAAGTGTTTTACAAACATACCCTCTAGACGTCAGGAAAGCTCTTAGTCATGCGTTTGTGACTAGGCACTCATGCACGATCTGCTAGCAGGAGGTCTCCCACTGTGATGAGTTTATTTTGTCCACGTCTTTGTCCCAGACTGTTATTGCACTTATGGGCACAACTGCTACTGTGCTGGCATTGCGTGCAAACCCCGGTATGCGCAGGGTCTCTGTTGATTATTTTCTCTGGCAGGACAATCCACAGATGAGTGTGCTTCCTTCCATGTTTATTATTACACTACATTATGGTCATTGTCGCAGCCTTAATTGATGGCTTTGCTCTTCTTTGTTGATCCTGGAATAGTTTAGGTTGTTGTGCCCACACACTATTGAAAATGTTTAAATGTTCTACCAGCAAACTTATTATGCTTCTTTTCTCTGACTGTATATGTTATGTTACTGTTGATACACATATTAACAGTACTGCAGTACTCCAGTCTCTCCATGCGTTTGCTCTGATACTGTGCTAATGCTCATGTTATAAAAAAAAAGAGTTTTGCTTGATGAGGGGAAAAAAGCTAAAATGGACAAAATAAAAATGGTGAATACACCTTTAAATCTTCATTATCCAAAGAAATTGACAGGTACATTCACAGGTCAACAAAAATCAATAGAATAGCCCGGGTCTTGTTTGCAAAAACATTTGAAAAAAGGATCTGATATCTTGTGATTACCTGTGACATAGTTATAACAAAAAAGTGTGACAACATGATGTGAAATATAAATACAATGCATGTAAGAGCATAAAGTCAGATATAGCACAATATAAAAGAGATACATAGAACAAAAAAAAAAAACATACAAAAACACATATGTTCTTATTGTACTAATTTGTGAAATTGGTTTCTGTCACAGAGAATGTTGGGGTGAGCACGGGGTGCCAGAGTGGGTGTCAGACCTGCTCCGTTTACAACGGCTGCCTGACCTGCAAGCCCAAGCTCTTTATTCATTTGGAGAGGGATGGCATGAGGCAGATAGGTGTTTGCCTGGCGTCCTGCCCCAATGGTTTTTACGGCATGCGTTCACCTGACAGAAACGACTGCATCAGTAAGTTGTGTAAAGCGCATTGATCCTTACTGTGGAAATGCGCACTGTTTCAAAACCCACATACACAAGTCTCTGACTGTGCTTGGTCTTCCCGACTTAGTGCGACGCTCTCTATGATTTTCGTTCTGTTAAATCACGGACTTATACATGTGAGTGTCTGTCGTGTTTGTCTTTTAGAGTGCGGCTCAGAGTGTGACACCTGCTTTAATAAGAACTTCTGCTTACGCTGTCGAGCGGGCTCTTACTTACACAAGGGAAAATGCCAAGAGAGCTGCCCAGAAGGACTGGTGCCCAGTGACACAAAGAGAGAGTGTGTCCCTGGTGAGTGGGCTTCTCCTTTATCATATTACTGAAGAGACTTGGAGAAAATGAAAATGGAGTTGACATGATTGGTCATGTCTTGAAAGAACTGATTTTGTTAGTCATACATGAAAGCAGGTGGCTAGTGTTTTTGATGGGCTGCTGCCCTGGTGGGTTATGGTAATTCTTATTTTTTGGTTATTTTTCAGAGTGCCCAGCGAACTGTGACTCATGTCTGAACAGTGACACCTGTAAGAAATGTTTACCGGGTCACTACCTCCTACATGGAAAGTGTCATCATGTCTGTCCAGAGGACTACGAAATGAGTGAACTCATGGAGTGCATTCCAACAGGTAAGTATCAGGGTCCTAGTTCTCTAAATGCCTTTCTGTGTTTCTTTGACAATTCTTCTGATCGTTTCCTCTTCTCATCCTTCTTTCTCAGTGCACTGTGAAGTGGGAGAATGGGGAGAGTGGAGCGCTTGTTCAAAGTCTGGAAAAACCTGCGGCTTTAAATGGGGACAGCAGACAAGAACCCGAGAGGTGCTGCAGAATCCTAGCCCTAATGGCAACCCATGCCCCTCCACCTCTGAGGAGAGGGAGTGCTTTGTCAAGAGGAGGAGATGTCAAGGTAATTTCAAAAAATGGTCTTCCTTATTCATACAGGACACTTTGAGACTGAATGCAAAAATACAGTTTGTACAGCATCCTTAGGTTTTAATCATAAGCTGATGACCGAGCCAGAATATGAGAGGTGGGAATACCATCCTTTTATTGATGGATGGTATCAATAGCCATTATCTAATCTGGAATTATTGTTCAATTGACAGGTCGTGTTCCCTCAGAATGAAAAGATGGACCATTTTATTTTATGAAACTGTAAATGTAATTTCCTTGCTCCTCAGGGAATAGTGAAACCTTTTTTTTTTTCAGTTCAGATCTTACACAAATAAGCAAACACAAAAACAGACAATGGAGGGATAGTCAAAAAAACATGTAAAAGCAAATTTACTTATTTATTTATTTTGGTATTTCTGTGTGTGTGTGTGTGTGTGTGTGTGTGTGTGTTTGTGTTTGTATTTGTTTGTTTGTTTGTTTGTTTATGTTATGCTTTATGACCAGCACTGTGGTGCTACAGAATGGAGAGCAGACTGTTTTAATGAGCTTATGGTGTTGTGTGATGACCATGTCACTCTGCTCTCCAAATCATAAACAGAGATTGGGCAAGTGAAGTAAGAGGAAGGAGTAAGTGAATCCAAAACTATGAGCATATTACTCCCTATGCTGGAAATTGGAGACGGAAAAATGTTTCTCACAGGTTGCATAAATGAGCCGGTCTCCCAGCTTGCAACCACATACATCCACTCACACAACACTTTAAAGCACTTAAAACCACACATTGTGTCCTAAGCATTACATTTATGCAGACAGCCAACAGAATCATCTTTATCTACACTCTAGGATGTCTGCCTCTGCTTTACCCCCCTTCTCTCGCCCCTCAATGCCTCTTGCACACTGAAGAAGAACTCTCTTGACCAGAGGGGCTTCTGAGGCGCATTTAAGTCTAGTGAGGATTCGGTATGATGTTGATTTGCCAAGCCGTGGCTTAGGGTGCGTGTTACACACTGCAGGCTCGGTTATCGACCTTGCTCCTGCGTGTGATTACCCAGCTGCCCCAGCCGCCGGAACATCGACTGAGCACTAATTATCTGCTCCATCCTGTCCCGTCCGTGTTTATGTTCTGCATACACCAGGGGGTCAGTGGTCTGACCTCCGCCAGCTCAAAGTAATCTCAAGTAGCCCTTTGACACTGATACATCCTCCCCCTATCCTTCCATCCCTACCATGGGCCTCAGACCAGGTTTATTTGTTGTTTCTTCTGCCACATCTCTCTCTTTTCTCTAGCCTAAATCAAAATTTGTTTTCCCTTATTTTTTTTCTCTGAGGCTGATTTTTTTGCAGAATGGTTCAAAAGTGGGTTGTGGCCTTATACCCTTCTCCTTTTCTCATCTCAGCTAGAGATAAAAACTACTGCATACTCTACTGGTTAAGCTTTATGCTTTTTGGTTGGAGAATATGTAATAGTTTTCTATTAGCTGATCTGTGTTTCTGTAGGCTTATTTGCCCTCTAAAATGCTGTTTCTCTGTCAGCTCTCACTGGCCTCTGCCCCCTCCACCTTTACCAGCCTGCCCCGAGGGAGGGCAGCCGCTCTCTGCCTTCAAAGCTCCGGGCATTCCTCCTGTGGGACAGGCCAGAGCCCTTAATCCCTGCCTGGCTCCTGCCAAAAGCCCCCGGATGACAGCGTGCCTACTGGGGAGGATGTAACCCCCCCAGGTTCATTAATGTGATTGTGTCCCTGTGTCCCATGTTCATTCCAGAGTGAAACATCTCATTCTCACAAGCCCCTCTCCTATTGTGAATACCATTGCATGTTTTTTTTTTTCTTTCATTTTTCTACTACTTTGCATATTGTTGTCTATTCTGCAGTAACGACAGCAATCATTCCATCTGGTTTCAGACATGACTCTCCCTCTATTTGCTTTCTCTCTCTTTCTCGCTCACTCTACTCTCCCCTTTCAGTCAGTCTTTTGTAAATTATAAGTAATCAATGCCAGATGACTCCTCATTTTCCTATGTTGAAATATCTGCATTGAAGTGAGAAATAGGAGCAACTCTGAGGCCAAACACTAACAGCTACTCTGTTTTTTAGGGTTGCAACACATTAAAGAGGAGTGTGCGATTAATGGGCAGTACTTTGGTTAGTTTGTTTATGTTGCCTAAATAAATAGGTGTATTGGCCTGGGGTATATTTTTAGTGTGAAGCACTCTGCGTGTAATTCTTATGCTCTCATGCATTCTTACACAAGTTGCTCTTTCTACTCTCAAAAAAGTAAGCTGAGGAAGCTGTTCTTTCATTGCCTTTAGCAGTGGCGACCAGTTGCTATCTAATGTGTCATATTTCCGGGATAATATATCATTCAGGGGAAGAATGCGTTACTTAACAGTTTATAGAAATTATAGACTCACTTTCAACATTGACAGATTCCCTGTAAACACATCCATAATCATCTCAACACAACCTTGATCATGTTATGCCCTTGGTTTTGTTGGAAACGCAGAGATTATGACTAATCCACTGATCTCTCAATCGTTACAGCAAAGAAAACAATGTGTGCCGAGGGGACTTCCTGTGTTTAAAGAGTAGAGATGTGAGGTGGGGGGTAGGGGGAGGGGGGGGGATGCGATTGGCTGTACACCCCCAAATGAGTCAGCCTCTCAGAACACGCACAATTATCACAACAGTCTCTGGACCTCGGGAGGTGTGGAGGGCTTTGGTTGTTCTTCTGGAGCGAGTTCAGCGACAGAAAGAGCGAGCACCAGTTGTATCTCTTCAGTGCTAACACCGTAGTTATTTCTCCGTGAAGACTAAACAGCCATAGTTTGGTAGGGCCCCGTATCACTCTGGCTGGACCCCAGGAATGCGTGGGTCAGCGTGGGCTGGTGCAGGCGGAGAGCCCTTCTCTCCCATCACAAGTGAGAGCATTACTGATTAATAGAAACAGAGAAGGGGGGGGTGACAGGGGGTTCTGTCTACCTCAGCACTTTTTACAATCCTCCATACAACAGAACTCAACCTCTCTTTAGTTACTGAGTGATAAGCTTGCTGCAATAATTGTAATTGGCTTGTTTTGAAGGTTTAGAAAGAGCAGATAAACTAATATCAACAGAATTTATTTTAAGCCTCTCTATTTTTGACGACTCTTATCAGTGAAGGGAGTTATTTTATTTTGTTTTGTTTTGTTTTGCCCCATCTGGCTGGGGCGTAGTTTAAGTAAACTGGCAAGCAAATAACGTGTGTAGTGTTAGACTGACATCTTGTGGTGTGGCAGAAAAAAATCTATACAACCCCAAACCCAGATCTGATTAAAATACTCTGAGATTCTTTGCGATTATAAAAATCAATAATTACTACTACTCACTAGTTATATCACTTTTGAGTAGATTACTTTCTTCATTTTGTAATGGTGAGGAAAAATGTAATTTTACAGCAACTATTACTGATAATGAAGAATTCCAAAGTACTCTTCTCTATCAGGTCATAATTTAATTGCAAAATTTACAGCTTCCATTGATGAGGAGGGACAAGAGATAGAACTGAAGTCAAAAAAGGGCTAATAATTCCTATTCAAGGAATATCTGCTCCTAGAATTAAATTTTATTTGGTGATGAAATATTAATTTGGTCTCATATGTTTGAATAATGAGGCATACCCATGCTCTTCATCACCCAAGACATTAAAAGGGGAGGTCTGCATTTTTGTTATATGGGTTCAATTTTTAAAACTCCCTCCTTATAATTAAATTGTCTATATGATTTATTAAATACATTATTTTAGTGAATCAGTATTCAGTGGTGTCTTTTGTTGTTTTATAAGTGCATCACTGCTTGACGTTTGCAGGTTCATGTCAATACCTTTATAGATGAAAAGTCACTGTTTCATTCTGCCTCTTGAGAGAAGGAATGAGAACCAGATCAATATGTTTTTTGTGCATTTATTTTGCCCATTTAACATTTGGCAGATTGATTAGTAAACCATTTCACAGATTGATTTCAATTCACTGTTGAAACAAACATTAATGTTAATGGTATGGTAAATCAGGGTAGTTTTGATTTTGACTGAGTTACAGATTGTTAAGGAAAATGAGCAAAATGAATGAACAATACAAAAAAAGTATATTTAAAAAAAGGTTTATTGTTCTTTAGAAATACTAAGGAACAGAATTTAATGAGCCCAAATGTCCAAAGGGTGAACTTTCTCTTTAAGTATGCATTTTATCTTACAGGCAAGCGAAAAGAAGATCGAAAAGGAGATAAGAGAAATCGTAATAATCGGCGACCCAAGGCAAATCGCGAGAGAAAGAAAGATCACGAGAGGGAGATGGGTGATCGTGAGGATTCGGAGAATAAGAATAAAACAGAACAGCGACACCAAAGGGGCCAGAAAAGAAATCCTGCAACAGAGGAGGGAGCAGCTGCACAATAACGCCCTGGATCCTGTTAAATTCCCCTTGCCCCTCATCCCCTTTGCTTTGGGGGTGCTGCTGCTACCTGTATAATTTAAATGTATACTGTATATGCACAAGAGGGAAAGGGTTCATGTCATGCACACTATTGCAAATGGTGAGGAAAACTTAACCCTCTGCCCACAGACCCAAAAGGGCACCTTCAGTCCCTTACCTGCTCTCTTATATGCAAGCCTGAGGCCAAAGAAAGCCCAGAGTTATCTTGCAGAGGGACAGAACTGTGCGGAGAGGAGTGGAACATAAGAACGATGACAGAATGATATTCTGCTTTTTGACTATGTAATTTAAAGGGGCCCAGGTACAGCATTGCATCATGGTTTGAATGTAGGTTTTGTTTTATTATCTAGAACTGTTGTATAAACGTAATATTTTTCCCCTGGATGAGTAAATTAAGTGAGCATGCTTGTTGGCACCATGGACATTGGCTACAGGCAAACGGACTGGCTATCTTGATTGTGGAAAATGACACAAGAAGTTCTTTGTGACATTTTATTCATCTTTGTTCAGTGTTTTCGGAATGTGTATTTTTTCCTGGCCGTATTAACAGGATCTGCGCTTTTCATAAGACCATCTGATGAGAAATCCAAAGCACCTGTATGTAAAATAAACTATACTGAATTTGTATGAGCTTGCCAATATTTTTCTCTCCTGAAATTGCAAGAAAAACAAATGCATGCGCATGTACACACACACACACACACACACACACACACACACACACGCACACACACACACAAGATATGCAGAAAAAAGTTATCATCATATATATATATGAAAAAGATAAAATTGCATTGAAAGTCAAACATTTTAGCTTTGCAAAACAATGACTGGTTGACTGGTGAAATAAATAATGATTTCCGGTGATATTTGACATCTCCTGCTGAGATCCAAACCCTGAGTGAGACATACCTACAAGTATCTCTCTCAAAGTGTTGGGCGTTCTCAAAGGTTTGAGTCTGTTTATCTGATATGATAGAATATGAATGTAAGGACTTGTTACAGGCAACCAAGTAACAGATATGAGAGCGTCACACTATAAATATTTGTAAAACAAGGAATCTATATGAATAAACCAGGTTTCATCTACTTATTATCAGGGTCCGTATTCTTCAGCTCCTTGGTTGAAAATAAGGATTCTGTGAAGCTAATTAGGCTTTGATGATCTTGTGGTGGTTCAAAATTTTATCATCTATTTAAACAGAGTTAAAAAAAAAATGTAAGGTGTACAGAACTATATATCACACACACATTTCAGCCATAAAATGTTTTTTTCATTTCAGGATTACCATCAGAACACTGTAACAATTAGGAAGAAGAAAAAGCATTAGTAGTCTGATGTTCAAGGTGGAATTTCCTGATATAAATGTCAAACAATATGTGTTATGTAGGCCATGGAAAATCATCCTGATAGCATCACCCCTGCAGTCAGCATGGTGCTGGAATCCTTGTGTTTTTATGGATCATTTACAGCTGCAAAGACAGGTAGGTTTGCAAAGGTAAGGATATGGAGGTATGACATAGTATTCAGTGCCTGGCAAGAACCTGTTGTAGTTTATCTATTAATCTGTCTATTCTAGATAACCCAGTAGAGATAATTATCAAAAGCACAAAACAAAAGCAGCGGACTGAGTCATCAAGAAAAGAATGAATATCGTCCAGTGACCTAATTAAACCCCAGACCTGTATTATAAAGAAAATCTGTAGCAGGACTCAAACTCAAAGAGTTCTAGCCAATTTACCTGAAGTGAGAAAAAAGACGCTGTATGCGGGTGGTGGACATAATTTATGTCTACCCTTGATGCAGAAGGGACCTCCATATAGTATCTACTCTAATGGTGAATATTTCTCATTATTTATCAATTATAAACCAAGTGTGTAAAACATGATAGAGATATAAGTGAAATAAATTCCTAGTTCTATATTTCTCATTATTTATTAATTATAAACCAAATGTGTAAAACATGACAGATATATAAGTGAAATAAACTCCTAGTTCTACGTTTTGGGGTGTTCAATGAGTTTTGTTTGTTAATTATTTGTTTAGAAACATTTCAGAAACATGAAAATAAGCCTCTCTTTTACACACACACACACACACACACACACACAAACACGCACGCACGCGCGCCAACACACGCACAGGCACGCGCACACACACACTCACACTTTTATTTTGAAAGGATCTCTCATGCCGGAAGTGACTACTGTCTGTGCTTTGGGTGTTTTTGCAGATCCAGGATCAGCTCACTTAGCTTTTCAAAGTTAAGGTCAGCTTGATAGCTATATGTCAAAACTGTTCCCAAAACACCAGCGTTGCAGCATCATGCGACTTTGCGCTTTGATGTTGGTAAATAATACCAAGGAACCTACCTAAAGCTAGTTATGTAGCTGTAACGTTTTTAAGTACTGACAGCAGTTTTATGTACGAACTGTTGTTTTGTCACGTTAAGTATTTTGTGTTTTCAGACGTAGGTAATAAGTAAGAAGAGGACGCACATCTCACAGAGGCGAATTAGCTAGCTGTGTAGAAGGCTAGCACTAGCTAGCTTCTTTTAGCTCTGGCTTAACAACCAGGTAAACATTACGTTTTAAAAACCATTTTCGTACGAGATGCATGACATAAAAGTGGCATATGCCTACATTAGTACCTTGCTGATATATTAACTATCGCCTCATAATAATAGTTGTGTAATTGTTTAGGTAGACGAATTTCGTATTATTGTACTGACGTAGCAGCTGTGTTGAAAATAGAGTGGCTTACACTGTACGTCAGTACAGAGTTTAGTTAGTAGGAAAGTCTTTTACAGATATTAATTCAGGATTGCTGTCAAACACTCCTTCACATTTTACACGACGCGTTTTATCTCGGCATCGCTGTTAATTTACATTAATCTCAGACTATGTACCAACAGTTAAGGCTGTTATATTTGGGGAAAATCACTGTACTTGTGTGAATTTTGTGCAAATTGAATTTACTCGTCTCGTTCATTCATCTCTGCAGAAATTTACACCATCTTCTACTGTCATATTAAGATCAGACGCCAAGAAGTTTCAAATCTCTTGGGTTCTGACTCAGCAAAATGGGGAATCAACTGGCTGGAATCGCACCCTCTCAGATATTATCTGTGGACAGTTATTTCTCAGACATTCATGACTATGAGTATGACAAAAGCCTGGGCAGCACTAGGTTTTTCAAAGTTGCCAGAGCAAAGCACAGGGAGGGCCTGGTTGTGGTGAAGGTCTTTGCCATTCAGGACCCTTCATTACCTCTGACTAGCTACAAGCAAGAACTGGAAGAGCTGAAGATCAGGTTGCATTCTTGCCAGAACTGTCTGCCCTTTCAGAAGACTTCACTCACTGAAAAAGCAGCCATCCTCTTCCGCCAGTATGTTCGGGACAACTTGTATGACCGCATTAGCACACGTCCATTTCTAAACAATGTAGAAAAGAGATGGATTGCTTTTCAGATCCTGAATGCTGTGGACCAGGCACACAAATCAGGAGTGCGCCATGGTGATATCAAGACAGAAAACGTCATGGTGACCAGCTGGAACTGGGTGCTGTTGACAGACTTTGCTAGTTTCAAGCCCACTTACCTGCCTGAGGACAACCCAGCAGATTTCAATTACTTCTTTGACACATCTAGGAGGAGGACCTGTTACATAGCCCCAGAAAGATTTGTTGATGGTAGCATGTTCACTACAGAAAGTGACCAGACAACCCCCCTGGTGGACCTCAATAGCAGTAGCCAGAGAACTAGAGGCGAGCTGAAACAACCCATGGATATTTTCTCTGCTGGTACATTTCTCTTCTGTCTCATGCATTTATAATAAGTAAGAGAATCTGTTCATAGCATATCAGCAATGTTATGTTATCTTTTGGTCTTTTAACGGCACTGTTCTTCTGTGTTTTTAGGCTGTGTGATTGCAGAGCTCTTCACAGAAGGAATACCACTGTTTGACCTCTCTCAGTTGTTAGCTTATCGTAAAGGACACTTCCAGACTGAACAAGTTCTTATGAAAATTGAAGATAGGAGTATTCGAGACCTGGTATTGTCTAATATTTGTGATATTAGCAGTAAATAGTTGTTAACTTTTAGGCATATCATGGCTGAAAGCTATATCTTTAGATTTACACATTTTCACATTAGAAATATATGTACTAGTAAGTATATTTTAACTTTTAGGCATCCAGCTTCATTTGATGTAGCAAAGTCTAGTTCTTTTGTATTTGTGTGACGATTTATCCTATATTTTACAAAAAAAAAAAAAAAAAATCACAAACAGGTTGCTCAGATGGTGCAGCGTGAACCAGAGAAGCGCCTGACAGCAGAGGAGTATCTGAAGCAGCAGCGAGGCAAAGCCTTCCCAGATATCTTCTACACTTTCCTACAGCCTTATATGGCCCAGTTTGCCAAGGAGACCTTCCAGTCAGCTGACGAACGTGTTTTGGTGATCCGCAAAGACTTGGAGAACATCCTTCACAATTTGTGCAGCGGCGGGCAATCAGGGAAGGGAGAGAAACAGGAGAAGGCATCCCAAGAGATGGGCTCCACCAAGGAGCATGGGCTTGTTATACTAGTGTCAGTTATTACATCTTGCCTACAGACTCTGCGTTCTTGTGACTCCAAACTGGCTGCTCTGGAGTTGGTGCTTCACTTGGCAGGTCGACTGAGTGTGGAGATCTTGCTGGACAGGATCACGCCCTACTTACTGCATTTCTGCAATGACTCTGTGCCCCGGGTCAGGGCAGAAGCAGTTCGCACTCTTACCAAGGTATTAGCCTTGGTCAAAGAGGTACCCCGCAATGATGTTAATATTTACCCAGAGTACATCCTGCCTGGTATTGCTCACCTGGCACAAGATGAAGCAACTATTGTCAGACTGGCTTATGCAGGTAAGGAAATGCTTATTTCAGCTGGGAATGAAACGGAGACAAGAGTCCTGTGTTAAATGTGCTAGGGCATATTGTATGTCTGGGTTGTTGAGTGAACTCGACAAATTTGTTCTTTATGAACCATTAGGGCTTTGGGGTATATGGATATTGATTTTGACATGACGCTGTGTTCTCAAAATGTAATGCCAGCACATATCGCAAAATTTCCATGTCTGCATATTATATTTTCCCCCATCTAAATATATTATCAAATGCACTTAAAGATAAACACCTCAGGATGTCCTAAACATAGCTGATATATCTGAGAAGTCATTAAGTAATTTGCTTACAAATGAGGACTAGATCATATGATTGAATTGTATGAGAGCAGGAGCAAAAAGTAAGAGAATACGGAGAAGGTGAGAGTGCAGTCGACGCTTATGAAGGATTTAAATTGTTGCGTCATGTAGGCCTATCATTACGAAGTGTTTCATACTCAAAACATCTGACGTGGGATGAAAGACTTTATCGATACTCCTGTCAATACTGTGACTATATCACCCGTGATCCATGTATGGGCACTAATACAACTGTTCTTAATATGTCTCTAGAGAACATTGCCCACCTGGCTGAGACAGCCTTACGATTCCTGGAGCTGGTGCAGGAAAATAATCTTAATACTGAACATGACTTGAATGGGGAGGATGCTGAGGAAGCTCTTCATCCTAATGAGAACTATGACTCAGGTAAATGACTGTTCAGATCTGTCTCTGTGATCTGTGGAAGTATCAGTATCCAGTCATAAAATGTATTAACCTTTCCATTTATTTCCTTCTTTCCGTTTGCAAAATTCATTCTAAGTGATCTACTTTTATCCTGGGTGTCCAGTGATATTTTGTACAACTGGAACAACGGCATCATCATGATTATATGTCAGTGGGATCATTTGAAGTGTTGTTGTATTTATTGTGAGTAAGACTGTTGGGATTGACTGCTACATTGAAATTGACTCTCTCCAGAGCTGCAGGCGCTTCATGAGATGGTGCAGCAGAAGGTGGTGACTTTGCTCAGCGATCCGGAGAACATTGTCAAGCAGACACTGATGGAGAACGGCATCACCCGTTTATGCGTGTTCTTTGGCAGACAGAAGGCCAACGACGTCCTCCTATCCCACATGATCACATTCCTTAACGACAAGAATGACTGGCATCTCAGAGGGGCTTTCTTTGATAGTATCGTGGGTATGTCCTTTGCATTGTCCTTCAGACAATGTTAGTCTTTGTATTGCGTCTCTGCTTGATATACACATTCACTGTTGAAAGAGAATAGATGTGTGTTAAACTGACACAACAGGGTAGTATCTGCTTCAGTTAGATACAGACATGTTGACTGTGGTTATGTACAGTCAACAAGTCTTCAATTAAAAATCAGTATTGATGGTCAGACTTGAAATGTGATTCATCTCAAAGTCTGAAATTGCCTGAGCATAACCATGATGTTGAGAACTCAAAAATATCATAACTAGTTCAGAGGTATAAAGCTTTTTTTTATTCAGTTCATTAAGTCAGTTATTAAATATTTTTCATTTTACTTCCATGACTAGATAACTAAAACATTTTGACAACACAAATGAACTTAATATACCAAATATGGGTTTAAATTGAAGTGGCCAAAACTCAGAAACGTCTGTGGTGCCAGTTCATGTTCTCTTGCATCCTCTCTTGTCTAGTGTCATGACACTGTCTGTCTTATAGGTGTGGCAGCCTATGTGGGCTGGCAGAGCTCCTCCATCCTGAAACCACTGCTACAGCAGGGCCTTAGTGATGCTGAGGAATTTGTCATCTACAAGGCCCTCAATGCCCTCACTTGCATGTGCCAGCTAGGCCTTCTCCAGAAACCGCACATCTATGAGTTTGTCAGTGACATTGGTGAGAAAGACAGCTGTTCATTTTTGCATGTCACAAACCAACCTTAGTGAAGATGTCGCTCTCTCCCTGTGTAATAATAGCAGGAGGAAAACTATTGAAAGTAGTATATTGCATTTTTGTGTTCAGATTTTGATAGATGAAAGTGCTGCAAATGAGCCAAAAATGTAAGCTTTGGATAAATGCACAAGAAGCTCACCGTTTTCCTAGCACATCACTGTATCACCATGTGTATCTTCAGCTCCCTTTCTGTGTCACCCCAACCTGTGGATTCGCTATGGGGCAGTGGGCTTCATTACCGTGGTGGCCCAGCACCTAAATATTGCTGATGTTTACTGCAAACTGATGCCCCATCTTAACCCCTTCATCACCCAGCCTATCATACAGGTGAGCTTACAACCTTTTTATTATTATTATTATTATTATTATTATTATTATTTTACACCCGAGTACCGACTAGCTGCTCTAACTACTGTTATGTTGAAATGAATAGTTATGGTCATGCATGCTGATCAGCTGAAATGTATTCTGGGATTTCTGGAATATTGAAAACTATGACCCATTTACTTTGTTAACCTTGTTAAAATATCACTGCACTAACCAGCACCAAGACCAGGGTTAAGTGTGGCAAGTGGCAAGTAAACTTCCTCTTGCCGAGCCATGTTATATTTACTCCTTAGCACAGGAATAACCCTAAATAATTAAAGAAGTACAAATAATTTGCTCATTTAAAATAACTTTGTTGTCACTGTTGTCTTTAATATGTGATTTATCTAGAGGTTTCATTTAAGTGAAAAGTCAGCTGAATGTGTGTTGTTTTATAAATGTAGTCGAAGTTAATTTTGCCAGGTTTCCAGCTATCTGATTTGTGTTAGGTCTAACAGCACATAATAACTGTGTATTCTATAACTCTGTATTCACAGTGAAACACAGTATAACCAAAATTTACCACATATATGATAACCTGCAATGCACAGCCAATTTTGAGCAATAAGCTCCAACTCTTTTCCCTTCTGCCTGAAATATGAGTCTGCGATTCTAGACTTGGTAACTGTGTAACTTGTCCTCTGACAGATTGATAAAGAGATTGTCTTGCTGAGTGTGTTGAAAGAGCCGGTGAGTCGTTCCATCTTCGACTACGCTCTGCGTTCCAAAGACATTAGCAGCCTCTTCAGACACCTGCTGCTCCGCCAGAAAAAACGAAATGGCTCCATCCCAGAATGCCCCATTCCTGAGGACCCAGCCATCGCACAGCTGCTCAAGAAACTGCTGTCCCAGGTTAAGGGAAAAATGGTTTCCCATTTAAACAAATACTTTCCGACCTAATTTAATCATGTTTGTGACATTAGTGGTTTTGAGCGAATAGACTAAAAGTACCTTAAAACAGAAATGTAGACTGAACAGAGAAAAGGGTGTCTGAAGCCATTCCTTTTGTATATTTCAGTACTGTCCATCAGAGAGCACAGTGTCTCCAAAAACCTCTGCTTTGCTGTTCTGTTTTAGGGAATGACAGAGGAAGAAGAGGATAAACTTCTGGCACTGAAAGATTTCATGCTCAAGTCCAACAAGGCCAAAGCCAACATCGTGGACCAGAGCCACATGAGTGACGGTGCCCAGAATGGGGTCATAGACCTGGGTATGCTGGGAATCACTGGTCGGCAAGTGGACCTGATCAAGCCCAAACAGGAATCTGAGGACAAGCGAGGTGAGCAAGTAGACATCCTCTCATCTCCGTGGCTAAATCATATAGCTTCTATGTAATCTTTAACAATGACTTTCATCCTTCACCTTTTTTTGTTTCCTTTAAATTCATGTATTTTGTCTTTTGGTTTATTTACAGACTTCATCACCACCACTTCTGGTACATTGCTTGAATGCATTAGTCACATGCATGAGTCTTTTGAAATGACATGTTCATTTTAATAGTTGTCACATTTTTTTTATATGCTCCTGGATTTAATTAAATGTTTATCAGAATGCTATCATAAAATGATCAGAGCCATAATTTATTACTTGTAGCTTGTTTGTTACTTCTGCATGGGAGTGTTCTTTTGGACTGTCAGACTGCTGATCCAAATTATGCAATGTAGTGTGCTGAGAAGTTGTCTCTCTGGTTTCTAATAGCACACAGTGCACCGGCCAACAAGTTTCATTGCCCTCTGAAAATGTTGTTTTAATTTAACACTAGAAAAAATATTCTAGTGTTTAACACAAGAAAAAGATTTTTTTTCTTTCATCATTTGATGTCAATTTTTACTACTTGACACCCTCTTATCTCTCTTGTCATTCGCCTATTTTTTTTTTTTTTTACTTCTCTTTACTTTAAATTGTGGAAAATGGTTTTTGTGTGGCTGGTATGCTGTGAATATTCACTATATTCACTATATTCACTGTCAGTATTCTTACTATTCAACCACGAAAAAACAGTCAGGTTTTTGTCAGAGGAGGTGAAATGATAGATCACAGCACAGTGTTACATATTGTCACATTCCTGTTGTTTTAATATTGTTTACAGGAAGATGATCAGTCAAGTGCTCTTAGCTTCTGTCCTTTTTATTTAACACTTGACTAAACAGAGTCTTTCTTGACTCAGCTGAGAAGAACACTGCAAATGATTCATGTTTCTCTTTCCTCTCTTTTTTTCTCACCAGCTCGGAAACACACGAAGCAGGACTCCAACTTGAACGAAGAGTGGAAGAGCATGTTTGGTTCCTTGGACCCTCCCAGTACAGCGCAGACTCCGTCGACGGTACCTAATGTTCTAGTTCCAACCTCTGGTGGTGGTGAACCCAGCGGAACTCTGGCCGGAGAGTGCCTGCGATCCGAGAGTTCCTCACCGATTCTTAACCTCCCTCATGTTCCATCCTCAGCCCAGGTCGACTGCAGAGCCGACAGCGTGCACCCCTCCCTCTGTCTTCATGCCCTTTGTCTTCTCTGCTCTCCTTCGCTTCCACCTGTGTTCATCTCTCATTGAAAACAGTTTCAAGCTTGCACACATCTCTCACTGCTAACCCTTCATTTGTGTGAGCTGTACTGGCTTTCATGTTTTTTTTCTTAAATACTCCTAATACCCGGTATAGGTTAATAAGTATGACTTAGATTCTCAATTTGAATGTCATGTCTACATGTTTGCTGCCTGTTTAGATTTTTCATGCAACCATTTTGAGCCTCACGTTTGAGCTTCGGTATATTTCTTTGTGTGTACATCACATTACTGTTTAGTGTTCTTGTCTGGACCTCTCTTGCCCCTGAACTTTGTCCCCCTCTGTGTTACACCCCTTATAGGTGACTGAGAATGCAGGCACCCAGCCAAGGAAAGTTGCAGCACCCCCCACTGTTCAGGTAGTGCAGTCTGTGAGTGGAGCATCCACGTACCAGCGACGTATGACCACGTGCAAAGCAGAGCTACAGCAGCTGGTGCAACAGAAGAGGGAGCAGTGCAATGCAGAGCGCATGGCCAAGCAGATGATGGAAAGTGCTGAGTGGGAAAGCAGGCCTCCACTACCAGGTTAACTTATCCCTCTCACTCTGTCTCTGTCACACATACACCACCATAGACAGCAGTGCTTCTCATCAGTACGGGGGACACGTGGCGGTGCACTCTCCCTACCATTTATGTCCCTGTAACTTACTGTTGATTTTACCTTTGAGTCCTGGTGGTGCAGTTCAGTTATCACGGTTTTTATTATTTGTGTTTACTCTTCAATAAGACCATATGATTATTATATTTTAAGTGTCCCTCAGCATAGTATCCTCTACTGTACTGATATGTATCTGCTTTGCTATAGGCTGGCATCCCAAAGGCTTACTGGTAGCCCATCTTCATGAACACAAGTCGGCAGTGAACAGAATCCGAGTCTCCGATGAGCATTCAATCTTCGCCACATGCTCTAATGATGGAACTGTGAAAATATGGGATAGTCAGAAAATGGAGGGCAAGACAACCACCACCAGGTAACTTGATGCTGTTGTTGGCAGTGGGTCATAAAATACTTTAATATGGTTATAGAAGGGAAGAAAAAGAAAGGAGGCTTTCTTTTACTAGGCCTGTTCAAGTTGTATTCGTAACACATATCATGCCTTACGCTGGTTGAGAAGAAACTGTGACTGGGTGAAATAGCACACATGATAATGTCTCTCTCTCTCTCTCTCTCTCTCTCTCTCTCTCTCTCTCTCTCTCTCTCTCCAGCTAATTTCTTTACTTTGGCTTTATAAGCTGTAATAGTGCATCTGCTGCGGCAGGCAGGTTATATTGACGGCCTAGAATCAAGTACTGGGCTGTTGTATCTTTGGAGTCCAGTAAGGAGGATCAGTTTTATGAATAAATATGTTTAGAGAGAAATCAGATGGCTCTGTTATTGTGATGCGTTCCAGGTCAGTGCTGACATATACACGCATAGGAGGCCATGTGAAAACCTTGACCTTTTGTCAGGGGTCACATTACTTAGCAGCTGCATCGGACAATGGATCCATCCAGCTACTGGGGATTGAAGCCAACAAGCCTCCCAAATCGCCTAAAGTTCATCCTGTTCAGACCAGGTATGCACTGTAAATGAATCCTTTGATGAATCACAGGAATTTATCAATCTTTTGGGCTTTTTTTGTAGAAGAGGTAATAATTGCAAAGTTTAAGGAAGTGTGTGTGTGTGTGACTTGTGAAAAAAACAAAACAAAACAAAAAAAAACCTGATTTATTTTTCCTCGAAGGTTTCTGGATCTAAAGGATGATGGGTGTGTGGTGGATGTCCATCACTTTAATTCTGGAGCCCAGTCAGTATTGGCTTATGCCACTGTTAATGGTTCACTGGTAGGCTGGGACCTACGCTGTAACACCAACGCCTGGACGCTACGTCATGACCTGCGCCTGGGTCTCATTACCTCCTTTGCTGTGGACATGCATCAGTGCTGGTTGTGTTTAGGTAAGTGTGATCCTTTAATTGCTTTATGTGGACGTATGCAGTTCTCAGTAGCCTTAGTGAATGCGTTTCAGTTAGAGGTTGAGGTCTCAGCATTTCCGGTTTTAACTGTAATAACTGTGGTTTTTAACAACCTGCTTTGCTGCTATGGGCAGTGGCACAAATCTTTGGCTTTCTGCCTTGGGAAGGAACTGTCTGCTTTCCCTCAAACACAATATAAGTCATGAATATTCATAGCTCAGTTTTAACACAGTGACAGCACATTGGCAGGACCTGAGCGAAAGGTTGGAAACACAGACGCGCTCTACATAGAATTTTTACGCATATAAGAAGGTTCTACAAAAATAGTATAGTTACACATTTTTCTTTTGATAGAATGGATGTATCTGATATTCTCACAAAATATTGTACAGAATAGTTCAAAGCTCAGAATGTTTTTTTTTTCCTGTTTGTGTTGAAGGCCTCACTGATACACTGCAGTTTTCAGTGTCAGAATTCACCTTTTCTCCTTGGGTGTTAATCACTGCAATAGTGGCACCTCTGCTG
This sequence comes from Chanos chanos, assembly GCF_902362185.1. Lineage (NCBI taxonomy): Eukaryota > Metazoa > Chordata > Actinopteri > Gonorynchiformes > Chanidae > Chanos > Chanos chanos. The sequence continues at coordinate 35,228,488 of NC_044502.1, forward strand.
ATGTGTTTTTTCTGAATCTCATTCTTTTGCAATGGCTGCTGTGACAGGCACAAGCAACGGCACCATGGCATGCTGGGACATGAGATTTCAGCTGCCTATTTCCAACCACTCTCACCCAGCTCGAGCACGAATAAGGCGTCTGCTCATGCACCCGTTGTACCAGTCCTCTGTCATTGCAGGTGAGTTTCTGCACCCAGTGTCTTTCTCTCAGAAACAGCCTTGTGCCATTGCTGAGTTTCCTGTTTGGAAGTTTAAGAACTTTTCTGAAGAGCAGTATTTCAAGTATGTCTGTGTAAATAAGTGTGCCTTTGGCTTCACAGCTGTACAAGGAAACAACGAAGTTTCCATGTGGGACATGGAAACAGGGGACAGGAAGTTCACTCTCTGGGCTAGCTCTGCCCCACCTCTTTCAGAGATGCAGGTCTGTCATAAATGGCCCCAATATTGACTGTATTCGCTGCTTGACATTTGTAATATTTGTAATATTCCTTTTCTTTTAATCATTTTCTCTCTTCCTTGTCATGGTGTTCCTCTGCATTGATATCTTACTGGGGCAACGCGTCTTCATAGCCATCTCCTCACAGTGTGCATGGGATATACTGCAGTCCTGCAGATGGCAACCCCCTCTTGCTGACTGCTGGTTCTGACATGAGAATTAGGTACAGTTGCAGTGCCAAATGTTTAGATAGCTCTGTAATTAAGGTTGCTCTAACCTGCTGATTACTAAATGGATCATTAACATTGTTAGCTGTAAATTGTTTGTGTATAGTGATATGACGATTAAAAACATATTTACAGATTCTGGGACCTTGCCTACCCTGAGCGGTCTTATATAGTCGCAGGTGGTGCCAATGACTCTCTTCATTGCCCCTCTGTCTTTTACAACCGCAAAATCATCGAGGGAACAGAAGTAGTCCAGGTTTGTGCTCAAGCTCATTTTCTTTAACATTTGCAGTTTCCTTCCTGTCTCTTTATGGCTTAGCATCTGGTAGCTGCTGACAGCCCAGTGGTTCATGAACAGGCCTTACTGAATGTCTCTCCAAGGGATGGAAATAACAAATAATTTAGCACTCTGTGCTTCATGACTGGTACTATCATTAATCTGGCTCACTTTTGATTTAGGGAAAAAAAGCACTTTGAAATAATACCCTTGTGCATCTAGGAGATATAGTTATTTTAGAGGCAGCACAAAGACATTTTATGAGAATATCGTTTACTAACAGTTTAAGTAACAGTCGGTGCACTCGCTATTTGTTTGCTGTGTCCATATATGACATTCCAAATGAGTTTCTCAGGAATTGTTTTTTTAAATCCCTACATTTATACCTTCACTAGGAGATCCACAGTAAACAGAGGAGTGGGTCCACTGAAGACACTCCCCGTCGGGGGCCAGAATCACTTCCTGTGGGTCACCATGACATCATCACAGATATTGCCACCTTTCAGACCACTCAGGGTTTCATAGTGACTTCCTCCAGAGATGGAATTGTCAAAGTCTGGAAATGAGAGATGATTTTGACCTGCCATTGAGAACACTCATTCTGTAGAGGTCTCATAATCTAACATGTAGTGCACATCTTAGTATAAAGTCAGTTAATATAAAAGAAGGACAGAAAGTGTCATTAAGTAAACAAGAATTTGAGTGTGACTATGATATAAACTTTTGACTCATTCTTGCAAATTCTGTAACCGATGTTGTGCCACCAAACATAACTGTACAATGTTGCTTGTTTTTAATGGGTAGCTGCTATGAATGAGTGTAAAGAAAATCCAGTCAGTCCAGGCTGATCCATTCACAGTTTTATCAGTTTAAAAAAAGGATTTAATGTCATAGAAATCAACAAATAAAGGTGATCATTCGAGGTATACAGAAATGTCATTATCTGTATCTGTATCTGTTAAACCAACAAAATTATCTGTCTCTGTATTGGGGTTGCAGACCGGAAGCGGGTGTGGAGGTCACATTAAATCGGGCAAATGTTGTATTTTATAACCTAATATTCATTGGCAATGCATTTGTGCCTTCAAAGCATCAAACTGATTTAATATTGGCATATAATTAATTGATTATTTTTTAAATTTATTTCCACATCCTCATCCTCATATAAATATTAGGGGTATAACGATTCACCGATACGAATCGGAAACCGGTTTTAATATTAAAGATGCGACTACATCTATACGCGGACCCCTGGTTCGGTTTAAATTTACCATGAACCGGTCGATGGCCGATTCTTAAGTTACAAATCGTTTGACTGTAGTTTTGCTGCTAACTCTACTTTAGTATTTAGCTGCTGCCGAAGACTCACTGATGTACCGTTACAAGTCATGTTTCTTTCAAAATAATAATGACCACCTCTCATTAGCTAATAAATCTGCATAGCGTGTCGCGTTGATCTTGTACCTTATACTAGAGTTATACTTGCGCGCGGAGCAAAAACAAGAATAACACGTCCTACATCTCCGACACGGTTTATCGTGCACCATCAGATCTAAATTTTAGAATGCATTTGGATTTTATAAGGGAGAAGGAAAATTGGACAAAAGTCTGGCCGTGAGGTATGTAGAACAACGATTAAGTACAGTGGTAGCGCGACAAATCTCACCCGTTGAGACGGCCTGGTGGAATCGACGCGGGCGACGAGGGATCTGTGGATGACAGTGCAGCGAGCACAAGCAAGACACGGATATTAAACGCTTTGTCCAGCCACAACTTGGCGAGGTCTAAGGTAACCACGGCATCTATAGCCCGTTTTATTGCTAAGGACTTAAAATGTTTTTTCATACAGTAAGTGTTTGTCTGTGTCCATTGGAAAAGTTGTAAACACAATGACATGAAATTCTGAAATGATTCTTCCATTTTTTTCCTGTGCCATAAAGTAACAAAAATACTTTGGATTCCCCTCGTCTTTTATGAAATATGTATTTGAAGGTAAGCAGTGCCACTCATAGCATTAGCTCATTTTAATTTATAATGGAAAATGAATGTCTACATTAAACAAATGTAAAGAACTGAATCAGATTGCATCGTATAGCGTTGAATGGCACCGAAACATTCCATATTAAAATGTATCATCCTTGAATCGTATCGTAGCCCATGTATCTTGATACATATCGAATTGTTTCATAAGGGAGAGATGCACACCCCTAATGTGTGTGTTTATATATATATATATATATATATATATATATATATATACACATTAGAGGTGTGCATTTATATATAGGGGCCTATGGGTCATTCCGTGTCAAATCAGACAGAATCCAGGAAAGCGGTTGCAGCACCATCTCAGATTTTGTTCAAAGTTTGTCTATCTAATGTTTGGATTCCAAAACTAAGGCCTGTAAAATATTTTTGTTCAATTCCAATATTTTTATATTCTGTCAGCCCTTGACATTTTTTCATTTACACTCTCAAAAACGCCTTATTTGGGAGGCCATGTTTGGGCATTAATATCTTGAAAAGCATTATTCCTTGCCTCACCAAACTTTGTAGGATGGAAGACAGACATGTTCTCAGTATGACTGAACCATTAAAAGTTTGTACTGCATGCATACTGATTTTCTGTAATGCCCTAGATTGAGAAAAAAGTGTAAACTTCCTAAATGAGGGTGATATTGAGGGTATTATAAACCCATTATATACATATGAATTGAAAGATTCTGTTTTGCATTGGAAATATCTACAGTAGGCCTAAATATAGAGAAATATCCTTCAGTTGAAGGGAATAATCTTAAGTTCCAGTGATGCTGCGTTCGCGTTTTTCTCGATGTGTTAACATCTCTGCAGTTTGCTAGGGAATGTGAATTACTACTTAAAACAGTAATTACATAACAGTCATGGGCCTACATGACACCTCCTCGATGCAGATTCTCCCTGAGTGACGGCCGGGAACGGTCAGCTCTCAGCCCGCTGCCTACTTTACGCTGACTCGGTGGGGGGACTACAGAATATTGCCATCACTTTTCAATAATGTGTGGTAAATGAAACTTCTTTCGACTGTTTTTTTCCTTAAATGCAGGAATTTAACACATAGGGTTAAAACTACATGTTCTAAGGTTCATTGTGATGTATGCTTACGGGGGGGATCCAACTGCCACACCATGCTTTTGTCTCGCTAGCTCCCACACCTGGCTCGACGGGTGCGACGGCAGAATATAGCGATCACTTTTCTATGATGTGTAGTAAATGAAACAACTAGTTAGTGAAATCAAAGTCCTATGCTGCAAATAGAATGGGCATGTTTATCTTGTGGCCATCTAAAATGATTTGAAAAACATAATGGGTGACGCACAGGCATGTCAATCATCCTTTTTTCCCCGAATAATAAAGAGCAGCTTCGGGTAGAATAAATATCTGTTTCCGTCACATTGTTTGTGTTTTCCCGATTAACGTATTCGGCTTGGGTACATCTGATCGTTATCTTTTAAGGACGTCAGCTCCTCTCACAAACTCATTCATGCACACAAATCGAAGTGTATCTGTTTCATAGAAAGAGATGTTGTAATCCACACACATTGCTCCTCTCAGTTACAAAAAAAGACAGAGCAAACTCTGATTTGTATTAGATTTATGCAATATCCAACAACCTGAATAGAGTTTAATGCAAAAGTGGAGTGTGCAGCTAAACAGTGTGAAATAAATACCAGTTTTTGTCAGTGCATTGTGACCTATTTGTTTACGTTATAGACCTTATACTTTACAAGCCCATTTCAAATTGTCTTTTTTGTACATTAAACCATCTGGATGCATAAGAACATTACTAATATATCATAATAGCTCCAAAGATGATTTAAATTACCCATGAAGTCAACAGAAAAAAAAACAATACAGTCAATGCAGTGAGGTAAATTTTGAACACTGTTGACTGACATCTTCTCATATGTTTTTCTGATGAAATATGTTTTGTTTCTCTAATGATAAACAATTCATTTTCTGCACTTTACTTGGAATTATTGAATTTTTGCTACTGACTTTTTTTTTTTTAATTTATTTGTTAGCACCAACGGTCAAGTGTTGTATGATATGTTTCATGTTGCTGACATTGTGTCTATATCACAAATGGCTTAATGGCTTAACATAGTCCAGACAGTGATATGGTAATAATGAGGTCTATGACCTCAGAATACTGAAGACATTCTCAAACACAAAGAGCTTCACATGCCTCTTTGGTGTCAAACCTATTTCCATTTCCACCACAGCCACCATACCAGAACTGGCTGCATTCATTCTGTAGAGTGTCATAGTACCATTTCAGGATGTAGTCCCGGCAGGATCCCTGATCTTGTACCATAGAGCACACACCTTTGTAGGAGCAGGACAAAAGAAGGTTACTGCTTATGGTCCATCATTTTCTACCACATTGTATGTATCCATACCTTATAACAGCCTAGAAGCCTCTGATCCACTTGCAGCAGATAACAATCTATTGTGATTCAGTTGACTGATAAACTGAATCAGAGGAGTATAGATAATATGTATCATGTAATATTTCCAAAAACTAAAAAATAGCCTTCCTGAAACACCTACTATATATGCAAAGTAGTCCTACAGTGCCAGGAGGCACTGTTGGGAGGCAAGGTAAACAGAAAATACAAAGAGAAAATGGTGAAGAAATGCAAGCAGTATTTTGTACCCTTGTCTACGAATGTTGTGCCCACTTACTGTAGTTCAAATATAAGACTTGCAAACAAATGTCTGGCATCATTAAAGAGTCTCTAATAAATGGATGGAAAGCAGTGTCAAAAATTACAGTGTGAGAATGGATAGAACAGACCAATGTAAATAACTATGCTCTTCATAAACTGCATCAAAAGAGATGTTTACACTGCTTGTCTAAGTGTTTGTCCATAACTCAGAAACAATCACCTGGATTTTTTTCTTCATCAAAATGCTCTTTTTGACAATGACCCAAAAAACACACTTAAAAGTACAAAGGGGTACTATTCCATTAAAGATGGAATGATACATGTATCAACATACCCATATTCTTTTAAATGAAATAGGTTTTTAAAAAATACCTATGTCAAGCGACTGCATGGACTTGCATACATCTGATACTGTTCTCATTCATTCTCACAGGACATGGGAGAAAGCAGCATCTTTTACTTCTGGTCTTTGTTAATGAACAGTGATTTTTTTTTTTTTGGACTTCAAAATGTAAACAATAACAGTGTTTGCGTACTGAAATAACATATTCAAAATATCTCATTTACAGTTTCATTACATGGAGGTCAGCATCATAATGAGCCCAATTATGAGAAGGGATGAACCTCTCTTACAGTATCATACTGATTACATGCTAAGCAGTCAAGCACGTTTCTTTTGTAGAAGCAGTAAGGTATGTGACCACCTGTACACCACTACTGACAAAATATCTGATGAAACAATTATTACACAGGATGGGTTTTCGGGCCTTCACTTGTAAAATGTGACCAAACTTTCCTTTTATTTTGAGTTGTTTATTTTATTTCATTGTGTTTGCCTTTAAAATAAACAGCTTTGATTCTACGTGATCATTAAGACCAAATAAGGTATTTCACAGGCTCTCGTAGGAATGTCGATTGGTCGCAGCATTGAAGTGGAAGACAGATAACTTACTTTTTCTGCCACATGTCTGGAAGCATTCTCTTTCCGTGCTAAACCTGTTGCTGTTACCGTCGCAACTGCCGTACCAGAAGACTGTGCATGCACCAATCGTATTATTATAGTACCATCTTTGCACATACTCTTCACAAAAGGAAAATAAGGGCTGAAAGCAAAATAAGCTCACTTACTACTGAACCAGTCACATGCAGGGAACAAGCAGAGTGCTGCAGTCACACAAATCATGCTGCTGCACCCCCTACCCCCTCACCTCATGCCTACCGCACACAGATGTAGACATACACATAAACAAACAAAAAAACAAAACAAAACATGCAAAACTGCCATGCGTGTATTTAGAGTAATGCGTACTCACATATTGTTAAGTTGGTAACGCTTTACAGTAAGACAACCCTTATAAAAGGGTTATGAATGGTTCATAATTAGGTTATTAATTAGTTTGTGAACACTTTATAAATCATTGATAATCTGTTATAACACATTAGATAAAAAGGGAAACAGTAACCTGTTGCTTGCCAAATAGTGAGCCCATATCTATCTGTACTGTTAAGCTTCTGAACTCATTGGCTACTTAGCTTACTTTGTCTTCTCCATCAGCTAGCATTTATACCTGTCAGTTTCATCAGATATTTGTTAATATGTTGCTTACATTTAACCACCGTCAGCATATCCTAATAGTCGAAAACATTAATTTGGCATACCAAATTATGGCATATCAAATTACTAGATTCATACACCAAAGCTTTGGCAATATTATTTACTTTGATATCTTCAGCATGCTATCAGCAGCCGTCCTCATTATTATCACAGGTGTTGATATGACATATGCTATCAGGTTGTTATGCACACTGGATATTAAAGTGGTATATTGTGATGCGTGTCGGGGGGTAGATGGGCGGAGCTTCTCGGCATGCCTTGGGGCGATGGACTGTTGTTGAACCCAGTTCTTTATTGTTCAGTTTATGTTTCCCATTGTGTCTAGTAGACGTGTATGTGTATTGTTCATCATGTAGTCTTTGTGTTGTGTTGTTAATTCTTGTGATTGTGAATGTTATCTGTGTACTGTAAATGTGGGAATGACGTAGTTCCCTCCTACTGTGTCTGCAAGTTAAGTGTGTTACTTCCTGGTTTGCACTGTTGCAAAATAAAAGGTGTGTTGCCAAAAGAGCAGAGACAGTATTATCACTCTAGAGAAAACCCAGCAACTGTAAACGGTGATGTATTTTACGCTTTACAATAAAGCTCGCTTTTGCCAGTTATAAATGTTAGTAACTCATTAGTAAATGGTGATGTGTTTACGCTTTACAATAAGGCTCCCCTTTGCCAGTTATAAATGTTAGTAACTCATTAGTAAATGGTGATGTGTTTTACACTTTACAATAAAGCTCCCTTTTGCTAGTTATAAATGTTTGTAACTCATTAATAAATGGTTGTAAAAATGAGATGATGAAGATAACAGTTTAACATGCTGACTGATAAAGGGACAAGATGAAGTAAGCTAAGCAACTAGCAAGATCTGAGATTTAACAGAATCAATAGATGGGAAGTGCAGCAGTAACTTGGTCTTGCCAAATAGTGAGCCCACATCGCTTAAACTGTGATATAACTTATTTATAATTGTTTATGAATGATTTATAAAGTGTTTACGACCTAATTAATTACCTAATTATAAACCATTCATAAATCCTTTATTAGGATAGTCTTATTGTAAAGTGGTACCGTTGAGTTTAAGTTTAAGCTACACATAGGTGTAGCTGTTCATATTTTGCATACTTATTGTCTTTTAATTTGTATTTTAAGAATGATTTTATTTCTTCAAATAAAATTATTTATCTATTAATCAGGTTTTTGATGTGTCCAATATCAGTCGGATGGATTTTAATACAAATTTTTATTTTTCCGTGGCAAATTTTAAGTTTTAAATGACAACTGCATAGCCTGTTTTTGTATTCTTTTATTTTTTTTCCTCTTTTGGTTTTAGGTGGGTTGAATTTTGATCCAAATTTGGCAGGAAGGTTTTCCAATATGAAACATTTCACATCCTTTTAGCTGAAACAAACAAAGAGATAACGTTCTTCACTTTTTAAGCTTTTGTTTAACAAACACAACTGCTTCCACCTGGCCCCATAAGAGCTGTCCACAGTTAGTACAAATAGGCACTAGAGGTCACCATGGGAATGACTGTTAGCAGAGAGACGCAATTTAGAGAAAATTCATCTGTTCACCATCTGAGTCTCCACGCCCAAAGCTCTCCTGCTCCCCAAATCCTGAATCAAGTGTTGTTTGACCACCTCCTTGTGGGCTTTCAGTGTATTCCTCTTGCCCTGTGTATTCCTCTTCCTCAGGAGGTGTGGGCACAGGGACCCTATTTAAAAAAACAACCTTTCTTTTTTTCCATTTTTTTTCAGTAATGTTGTCATTGCATGCATCTCTAATGCTCTGCAGATACAGTATATTTATGAACCTTATTACTGTGCCAAACAGGAAGTACTTTGTAAGTCTTACTTTTGCTTAAATGGACAAAAAAAGCCCCATTTCAGTGGATACAACTCATTAATACCAAGACATGGCTTAGACTTAAAATGATTTATAGGTAGATCATTATTTATACGTTACCTCTCAATGGGCCTTTCTGCAGCTAATAGAACCTGGCTATCACACTGTTCTTTGATAGTTGGAGGAGGGTAGCTGTTAAGCTTGACTGTATCCAGAGAGGGGAACAAAACAGTTAAAATGGAAAATTTTCAGTGATCAGTAAGAAATAAGGAAGCATTCACCCACTGCTAGTTAGCTATATCTGGTTGACAAAGAATCATTTTTAGTATAATTGCGTTCCCCTTTGGTTTAGTATGATATCAGCATCCTTTGAACAAGAAGATCCTAATTTTTTCTTACTGTTTAGAATTTGGAAGAAGGTCCTCAGGAAGCGCATAGCGTACACCTGTTCTCCGTTCTTCAGCTGACCCAGGTGAACCATGTGATGCTCTACAGGCAGGCTGGCCAGGTCTTCCACCTGTGTGCTGTTAAAGCTGTTCCCAACTGTCAGGGTGAACAGTATTATGCCCTGACAACGAGCCACTCTGGAAATGAGGTCCAACTTGGCTCTATCATAGTAGGAGGTCTCCTCGCCAACAATAGTCAACACCATCTTGTTCCTACGAGCCCTGGCAACTCTGAAAAGGACATTTTCTATGACATGCTCTACAGCATTACCAAGTGTGGAGTAGCCACCTGTTTGCTGCAGTTCCTGGAGAATAATTTTCTTCATCTGGTCACGATCCCGGTACTGCTGTAGGTTGAATATCTCTTTAACTGAAGCCTGTGCATCCACATAGGATGAGCTCTGCTGATAGAGTGCTACCCGGGCTTGCCCACCAGCCTGGTTTGGTTGTCTGCTAATAACTATCTGATCGAGCAAAGAGCCCAAGACCTCCTTCACTCCACTGTACTGGTCTGCTGCAAGGCTGCGTGATCCATCCATTAGTACAACTAGGTCCAGATCCACCTCTTTGGGAACCTGTTCTAGAACTATGCCAGCACATTCACTTGCTGGGCGGCAGTAATCTGAGTAGAGAGCAGATAATTAAACATGACCAAAACCCAACACTGTCTACTTGGATGTCCACCAATGGCTTTAGATATGACATGATCTAAAGGCTCATCTGATATTGACATAAAAAGAATATATGTATTTATACCACCATATTATGACATTTGTGAAAAGCAAATAGTGTCTAAGTTTTATCTGGTCTTACCAAAACATATGACACACTGCTGGATCCGCCTCAGCTCAGGACTATTGCTTAGGTCAGCTGATCTTCCCAGTACAGACAATATGAAGCTCCCTGTCTCATCAGCCTGTATTACAGAAAAAGCAGATCTTAAGCCCTCCTCCATCTTCACCCTCTAACTTTTATTCAATAAAAGCCTCTTGAAAGGGATGTAGCCTTATATGATTTAGAAACACCACTGCATTCATTTAGCCAATTACCTCAAAAGCTCGGCGAACATCGGGAGCATTCCTGAAAGCAATCACACCGAGGGAGATGTCTAGAGCCTTGAACTCAAGCACTGCAGTGATGATGGGTCTGGTGTCCTGGGATGGCCCGTTGGAGAAAAAAATTGCCACCTTCCTCATCAGCATTCCTCGACGGACACGCTTAAAGACATTTCTGGCCACAAAGAGCATGGCGGCACCAATGTCACGGCGACTTGATGTGCGCTCCAGAGCAATGTTTTGCACAGCCTCTAAAAGAGTCTTCTTGCGTTGGTAGTCCGAGAAGCGGATCAAATATTTGGTGTTGGCACTGTAAGAGACCACAGCAATACGTGCCCCTGTAGGACAGTTGCTTTCAGCGATGTTGATATTCTCCAGAAGAAACAGGAGTGTGGAACGCATTCTCTCAAACACCTGTGGAGTCACATCTTCAGACATGTCCAGACCAAACACTAGCTCCGTAGGGTAAGCAGGGCATGATGTTTGGGCTAGAGGTATGACAGAGAGAATGACAGATTTCATTACCCTCTTAGTTAAGTTACTTCAGTTTGCCTTTCTTCTCTACAGTAGGTGTTCCCCATTCTTTTGATGAAGTTCCAGAGCACTAATTAAGAGGTACATTCATTTGCACTACAAATAACCAGTTCTTGATCTGCTTAAAATTCTGGAAAAAGTTGAAATACAACACTTACCTTTGCAGCAAGCTGGTGGAGAGGAAAGACAACATTGCGTGTAAGAGATAGTTTAAGTCATAAGGTCTGTTAAGCCACATGTAATGACCAATTTACTGAATTCCAACACCTGAACCTAATGAAATAAAACAGTCTACTACAAAAAAGTTTTGAGATGCCTTGGTAAATACAGTAAATATCAAAGGCAGAATATTGACAAATGACTCATGAAACAAAAATATCTGCTGTTTGATATATTGACAAAGATATACTTACCACATTTGTCACGAACATACGTGATAAGTTGACAAGGCTGAAAGAACAGAAGGAACAATTCTTTAAGTACCTGTTGGAGCATACTACAAAAGTAAACTTGAAATAATGAAGAACAGGACAAAAACTTACAGACATATCAGTGGTTCCTGGTGGTCCCCTGGGGCCCTAACAAAAAAAAAAGAAAAGAAAAGAAATACTACAAAGACATACTGGCAATAGTGGATTAATTATGAACCAAGTATGTAGGCCTCAAAAATATAATTACAGACCCTATGTCCTGGTGGTCCTGATGTCCCAGGATCACCTGTTGGGCCACGCCCACCAGCATTACCCTGTTTCATAACAAATCAATGATGAATTAACAAAAATTAACCAATCATTCAATAACAACGTATCTCTTAAAATATACTTTTATCTAATCTCTCTAACCGCTCTTCCACGATTGCCTTTAGTTCCTTTTGCTCCAGGCCTTCCTGGGTCACCATTCTCACCCTGAGGACCAGAGAAAAACATGTTAAAAATTTAAAAATAAAAATGTTTAGCTTATGTTTCTTTCAAAAATTGTCTGAGAGGGCAGTTAACTGAGGTTTAATTATCTGAAAGGATGGCTAACTGAGATGACTCACCTGTAATCCAGGATATCCAGGAAAACCTCTATCCCCCTTTAAGATGAAAAGAAAGATCAAAAATTGTTTTCACGCTCCATCCAAGAGTTTCCTCAGCCCTATAATATGTCATCTATTCAATAAATGAACAAAAACATTTAATTCCACCTACTAACAATCACTTGTGTTGTTGCAGGGTAAAATCAAAAGTAACTAAACTCTACCTTCTGCCCCTCAGGTCCAGGGATTCCATACCCATCTAAACCATCCATACCCTGTTGGAGACAGATAAGGACATACGGAGTACTTTATCATTATTTTATTACGTTATTTTATTACGCATATTACTACACCAGTCTCTGATGCATTAAGCACTTATGTTACATAGAAAAGCCCTTGATTATGGCTAAAGCATGTTAGCATGCTAGACAAACACAACTTCAACATCTGCATATTTCACACCCATATTACTGGGTGTGAGATATACTAACTTGCAGCATGGTGTCCACACTTGACACTTGAAGTGTCTATGATACATGGGGAAGCATCCATGCTCTACGTCCTCTCTGATTAATACTGTATTAACACAGGCTGACTGCTTACCGGTAGTCCTCTTGGGCCTGCTGGTCCATCAGCTCCCTTAACCCCAGGGTCACCCGTCTGGCCCTGCACACACAAATAGATAAAAGAAGGACATTTGACACAAGAGGGACACTTGGGAACACTGTACAGCAAGTGGTGTGAACAAAATGTCTTAGAAAAAAATGTCTTAGTGTGAAGTTAGTGTGATTCACATACCTTTGGTCCTCTTTGGCCAAAACTCCCCTTAGACCCAGAGCCTCCTGGCAACCCTGGCGAGCCCTAACAGAAAGCCAGATGTGTTCTCTATTATTGTTTTTTTCTGACTGAATGTGAGTAGCCTCACTGACTGATCAGTGAAATTAAATGATTTCTGGAAAATGAGCTACAATTTATGTACAGACTCACCTGAGGTCCAGGCAATCCAGGCATCCCTTTCTGTCCTTTAACACCAGTAAGACCCCTTTCCCCCTAACGAAATGAATTAGAGATATAATTAAATCTTTGACAAAAATAGAAACACAGTGCTACAAAAGATCAGGAAGATAGGATGACTCATAAGATTCAAGCTCAAAGATATTGTTAGGATAAAAAATGTGAAGGGTGTGTTAATTTTAAAATGAGATGAAATGTTATTTCTCGCACAGGTTCATTCCCTCATTTTATGTTATGCCTTTTGCACCTCAGTGAGGTTGTTCTTGACCTTGTATAGAAATGACAGAGAAGAGTTTCTGAGTAGATAACGTTCTAGAATCTGAAGATGTGTTTAGTGTTTCAATGCTCTACTTTCAGTTCACTGGAAATAATAAAGGGGAAAGTTACTGGCTGCTTACTGCATAGCAAGCAGATCTTGATTGTCATTTTATGAGATGACTGGAGAGGCTTTAAAGGTTTTGATTAAACAGGATGACACAACATACTCTGTTGTGCTGATTCTAATTCCTTACTGTTTGTACTTGGAAATTATTATGCCAACATTGTAAAATACAAGTGAAGCATGATACACAAAGAAAAATATTCAAGAGACATAGAATACATCTGTGATGCCAAGGATCGAAATAACATGGTTTATTAAAGGGATAGAGAGAGGCAGACCACATTGACTAAATCAGATAATTACCATTGGGCCTGCAGAACCAGGGGGCCCCCCCAATCCTTCTTCACCTGGTGGTCCTCTCTGACCCTATCATCACACAAGAAAACACAGACAAACCAACTAAAACAATTTATACTACACAGCTTGCTTCAACCTAAACTCTGCTTTAAAAAAAAAATACTATGGAGTTAGAGCAGTAAATGCATCATGGCAAAGATATAGATGTTAGGAATGAGTTCTGGTAACAAACACGATGGCGGTTGTGCTGATCTGAACAAACAATGTGGTGAATATTATGTACACTGATATTTTACCGGAAGGCCTGGTGGACCTCTTCTGCCTCTCTGGCCCTTTAAAACAGAAAGTGGAACATCTTTAACAGAGGGTAAGAAGGCATCAGTGCTGACATGTGAAACCATTATATCACACATCTTGATCTAGCTGGAAGAGAACTCACTGGTTTTCCATTGTCTCCTGCTTGTCCAGGTTTACCATCTGGTCCTGCATCTCCCTATTATCAGTAGCAAAACAAGATAGAATTTAATGCAAAGAAAAATGTCATTGCTGACTGTGCTTCTGACTGGCAGTAAGCACTTATTCTCTGATCTCAGACATTGTGAGGGAGCCCAGCATCAAGGATGTGTAAATCCCCTATTTTAATTGCCCTGCTTATCAGAGGGCTGCCTGAGCAGGTCACTTAACCTTCCTTAATGAATTGCAGAACATTGCACCCTCCCTCCAACCCCGTGTGCTCATTTGCTCTTTCTTAAACACACAAATCTGCCTTTAACACAAATCAGCAACAACACAAAAATTTATTTAAAAAACGAAGAAAAAGAAAAAGAAATAACCAAACAAAGAGTTGCCTGGACTGCACACATTCTGTTTGCAACCTGTGGCTTAGCCCTTGCTGCATGGCACTATATTTGTACTCAGTGTCTCTCTTATTAGAAATCAATCAGCCATTTATTTAATAAACGCTAACCACACTACACTGATGGGTATAAAACTGTGTGTGTGTGTGTGTGTGTGTGTGTGTGTGTGTGTGTGTTTATAGTGAAAATAATTTAATGCAATACTGACTCTTGGGCTGGATAGTCATTTAATGAGGCAAAACGAACAGCAAAAACTTTGTGAAAGAGTGTTTGCAAAGTGAATGCAAATAAAATCAACACCTGGCCATACAAGACTAAATAAAAACTCACATTTGGTTGAAATGCCTTTATGAGAGCTGTGTGACCCAAATATACATAAATTAGAGCAATATCCATATGAGAACAAATGAAGTTAAGAAATTAGGAACACTTGATGTTTATTGACGCACCTGTATTCCTGGGTTGCCATTCTCACCCTTTGGACCTTGGATGTTGTTGTCATAACCTGGCTCCCCCTTTCACATCAAAAAATTATACAAGCAAAAAGTCACACTGCAGTCAATATTTGTTTATATTTTTGATTTCAGTCTCTTTGGGGATCATCCCCTATAGGATGTAATATCCTATTGAAAAGGCTGAACATGAAAATTCTACTTACAGGATCTCCTCTCAGACCATGTTCCCCACGGACACCTGGCTCTCCCCTGATGCCTCTCGGACCCTGTGGCAGGACCACAGAGTAGAAGCTCAATGTTTTTCATACTATTTATTTATGTTTTGAAGAAAAGTGCACTGGTTTTTTAGTGGAAGTATACAGCATTGCATAAATGGACAAGAAGTACAGCACAGCTGCTGTTTTGAATGAAATGAATGGGGAATTGAAGGAAAGTAAAGTTGGAGTTGAATTACTGGACTGCCCGGGTCTCCTCTCTGTCCAGATCCCCCTGGTGTTCCAGTGACACCCTGAGGAGAACAGATTTACTCTAATTAATAAATCAGACAACTGAAAAAAGGAATGTATTAATTCATCCAAATGAACCTTTGTATGATCATTTTTCCAATAAAAGGCTTAGAGCAGGGCCAAATACAACGTTCTCTGCAGAAAGAGTGTGAACTATAATTACCTGTTCACCAGAAATTCCATCCAATCCATCTTCTCCATCATCTCCCTATCAAACAGCAAATTTATCTCAAGCTGTATTACATCATAATTCAGTTAAAAGAGACTGAATACACATTATTATGGCCCATCACAACAAGAATAGTCTTAATAGGCTTTACTGTTGGCTGCAAAAGTTATGTTATGTTACATAAACATTAAGTTATGTAAACCTTGTGTTACATAATTGAAGTTATGGTAGGTTGAGCTTGGGTAAGGTTGAACACTGCAGATACACACCTGATCACCCCTATAGCCTCTGCCACCCTGCAAAAACAATGAAGGAAAGATGGATGAGATATTTCCATTCTGAGACTTAGACTGGCTATGGTAGGTGTATACTGGAACAGGTGATGAGTCAGTTATGGTAGGTGTGTACCAGGGCAAGTGCTAGGCTTTACCTTGAAACCTCTTCTCCCAGGACAGCCTTGATGGCCTTGTGTTCCATTTAAGCCGCGTGGCCCTCGTTCTCCCTTTATCAAAGAAGCATACACACAAACAATGTGTTCTCCATGCAAATTTTTTATTTTCACTCTGTTAGATTAGACTGCCATGAACATCTAGCTCTCTTTTGCAAGCAGAATAAATTGCCTGTGTCATAAATAGCCAGTATGCTGGCGTAACTCAGTGACACATTATCACACTTACAGGTCCTCCTTCATCACCTGGGAATCCAGGGAAGCCCCTCTGTCCAGGTGAGCCCTGTTCCATGCCAGATAAAGATAGCTAGTAAATTGTCCAAAAGATTTCACATGGTAATTTTAGAGACAAATTACTTTTACTTGAGATCAGATACATCACCTTTTGTCCTGGAGGTCCATAGGGGCCCCGTGGTCCCTCCTGGCCAGAGCATTTGCACATGACGTTACAACACTCCCTTAAAGCCACCGTATCCTACACAGAGAGAGAGAGAGAGAGAGAGAGAGAGAGAGAGATGTTTGGGAGGGTGGTGCAGAGCAGTGATCAAGCAAGTGGGATGGAAAAATTGTGGTAACGTTATCAAAACATTAAGATTAAATATAGCCCCAGGTGTTCTTATCTACTGCACCTTTGATTTAAGCTTTTTTCCAGAGACATCACAGTTCCCTAGCTCTAGAGTGCCAGGCCACACTGAACTCTTAACACAAGCAGTTTCTGAAGACTAACACGATCTTGTTCCTCCTGCTTTAAAATGACTTTACTCTGAAACTCTGTAGCGCAAGACTAATTTAAATTTTTGTCTGGATAATTTCCCCCTCCTTTTCCTTCTTTACTTTCAGGAAGGCCTTGTTCACTGGTACTTTTACACTGATTAGCTCTCTAAAGAATTCACAAAAAGGAATTTGCATGACTTACAATCTGCTGTAACATGGTACTGGGCAAGCTTTGCATGCCTATGATTAGAGGCTGCTTGTAGCCAAAGCCACGGCCAAACTCCACTTGCTGAAGATCATTGATGTTTTGGACTCCCTCCAGGGCCACTGTCAGCAGTGCGTGAACTCCTAGTTCATAAAATACGATATGTCACATTACAGTTCACATTAAGGTATCTTAAAACCATCCCAGTATTGGGATAATATTTGTTTTATGGTTTATTAATATTGAGCTACACACTTCTGTCAGTACTTCTGCCAGGGCTGTGGAACTTGGCCGCCCTGCTGGCCATTCTGTGAATTTCATGCCTTGTGCTTTTGTTTGTGTTTTGGTATTGCCATGTGCTTGTTCCATGTTTGTTCCTGTGTACTCCTGTCCCTGCCCCCCACCTGATCCCTATTATTACCTGGTTTGTTTCATCCAATAGTCTGTCTTTGCTATTAATTGTTCTGTGCATTTAAGTCCTGTATTTGTACCTCTTCAGAACCCACCTATCCCTCAATGCCTAACCTCCCTTCCATAAAAGAAAAAAAAAACAAAACAAAACAAAAAACACACACCACAAACACACAACCCCTTGTCTTGTATTTATGTTTGTCAAAGAATTCCAGGGGTGCAATACGAAGGAGTAAATTGACGCTCAGTCTTATTGCGATTTCTGTTTATGAGGTATTAGGAATCCGACTGATGTACTGATTGTAAGTCGCTTTGGCTAAAAGCGTCTGCCAAATGCTAAATTGTAATTGTACCTGTTCTTTGTTAGATTGTGACCATTATTTCCTGTGCCTGTCTTTGTGTGTTCTTGCCATGGTGAGTTGATTTTTTTTTTTTTTTACTTTGACCTGTTTTTGCCTGCCAATTTGGATTTGTCGCATTGTGGATTACTGGCTTTGACCTTGATTGAATTAGTTCTGACTTACCTTTTGCCTTATGTATTGGATTTGTTTGCTCTGCAGATCTTTTGGTTTTGACCCTGGACTGGACTTAGTTTCTGAGATCACTTGATTTTTCTAATAAACCTGTGGGGTTTTTTCCCCCTTCATCCTACTGTGTCTGCAATTGGGTCTTGGCCTGTCAACCCTTACACACTTAGACTGCCATAAGCTTTATTTCTACTTATCTAATCCAGTTAAAATTACTTTCAATAGTCTGCTCTGAACTGGCTCATGAACTTGACTTTGATTTCAGTAAGGGAGCTATTCAATCTGGATGTAGTGTTACCACATCTGTCATCTGAGGAAATAATCTTTATATGATCATGTTTTGTAGTGTCACCATACCACTCTCCCTTAGGCCCTTTGAAGCAAGCATAAGGTTCTCAACAGATTCATCCAGTCCATCTGTGAAGATGACTAGCACCTGCAGGGGACCAGTAAGATAGATGAACATGCAAAGGACAGATCAGGCAAGGAGGAAAACATACGTTAGTGAAGACAAATGGTGCAGACTGTATTGTCAGTAAATGGCATGATTTGCCTGAGGGTGACAATGAGAATGAAATGTAACTCACTTTAACACCAGCCTTGGACAACCTGAACTTCTCTTCAAACGAGGACAGAAGCTGGGCATTAAAAGATAGATCTTCAGGTGATAAGTCCATCACCTTTTTAATCACATCTTCACTGTATTTCTCAAAGTTTGTATCATATATCAGTTTCCCACCAGCAGACACAACACGGAAGCCAATTCGCTCCTCAACACCATCTTTTGTGATACAGTACAAGTCATTCAGATTGGACATGTGGCGGACAATCTGAGGCAGGTAGGTCTTTAATTTCGCTTGGTCATTGAAAAGTTTCTGTGAGCCTATGCGACGGGTGATATCGAATCCCAGCCCAATGTCTATAATGCAGCCTGTAAATCAAAAAAGAAAATTTGGGAAAAATCAGAGAAATTTGGGACCAATATTGGGTCTCATGCAAGAGAGGAAAATAAACAGACTACCAAGCAAGAATTTTAAATAGATCCATATTTCACTACCTTGTGTGCCATTCATAAAGTGTCTCAGAGCAGCAAACCCCAGTAGCTTTCTGATTTAAAAGCACGTCTGACTGAAATTTAGAGCATCTTTGTGTCTTAAGTACATAGGAATCAACATAGTGATTGACAATGAGAGAGTCATGTTTGAGGACTATTCTAGAAAGCAGTGATGTCCTTCAGATAGCCTATAAAACAATACCACATTACTGCAAGTATGTGGTATTGTTTAACTTTGACAGAGAAAAGCTTCTCAGAGAAGACATGTTGAGAGATTCAGTAATCACGGAAATAGGTTTCAAACTCTCTGCAAAGATAAGTCACTCTCATGTTGTTATTCCAAGCAACAGGACAAAAAATGCTGACCAAATATTAAATCATTCCAGATATCTCACATTTTCACTGACACCTTGACATTGAGGTGAAAGGGATGCACATTTAAGCCCAAACATCTGTTTTACTGCTTCAAAAGCTGTGAACAGTGAGGGACGCTCTTAAAAGCGATTTTTGCTCCTCATTGAAAGCAGGAATAAATGCTTTATCAATAACTCTTGCTCTGAGGCAGAAGTGATTTCACATGGAAATTTGCTTTTAGTACAATTCCTGAGGGTAACTCTGAGAAACTTTATAAATACTGGCCCCTCTTTTAATAAAATTGTGATTATACTGTTTACCCATCATTGATTTTCCATGATCTCGCTTGTTAATCTCACAAACAACTATAAAGTGATACAACTATACAAATAACAGAATTGACAGTGTGACAGAAAATTGACTGTTAATGTGTTTGAGCTATGAGAGGGTGCTCCCTAAATAAGTCAAAATCACTAAATCATGCTGCCAATCAGGGTTTTCTTGTATAGAGGTGATTTTGAGGTGATTAATGAAAATTGTCACAGTGAAGTTATGTTAGCTCACCTTTTGGTTGTTGTTGGTCTGGTTTGCAAATGGCATCATGCACTTCAGATATTGTCTTGTTCACTAGCAGAGCAGAGAAACTGTCCTTGTTAAAAACTTTCTGCACGGAGCCAGCAAAATCAATCAATGGTCTTAATTTAATCTGCCCAATTCCAATAACGTACACCTCAATGTTCATATCTCTGATCTCTTTTGCAGCCTCTGTTACACTGTCTGCTGAGTCACCACCAGTGATCAGGAGCAGGTTTTGAGATATGCCTTGGTTTATTCGACCTCCGTTGTTCGCATGGAAGAACTCCTTGATGTGCCGCAGTTCATTCCCAATGCCTGTGTCACCTTTCATCTGTTTGATGACGTCAATGGCACTCTTCACATCCGCTGCGTTGTCAAATTTATTCAAATGGAACTCTGCTCTGTATTTGGTGTGGCGGAATTGGGCCACACCAACTTGAAAATAGTTTGGTCTTATACGGAACTCATCCACAAGTCGCCTCATGAATTCTTTCATTTGCTTCCATGAGCTCTCTGTAATTCTCTCTGACCCATCTATCAACAGAACTAGGTCTGCAGCTTCTTTCGTGCACTCTGAAAGACATTACCACCAAATGACAAAGGAATGTGAACTCCCTCAATCAATTTATCACTTAATCTATAGAAATAATATTTAAGCTGATGTGCAGCATGTTTGTTTGTCAGTCAGTCATAATACATGTGTAATACATGGCTTGTGTGTACATATGGAATAAAACAAGATATATAATTCATAACCTGTTGACTGTAGGTTGTACGATTGTTTAAGAATCTTTGTGTTTACCTGGCATGGAACTGTTACAGACCACTTTGGAAATGTTTACATGCAGGGCCTCAAGCTCTGCATAGTTGTCAACATAGAAGACTTTCTTTTCATCCCCTGTGATGATCTCCAGCTCACTTCTTTTAGCCCCTTTCACCCCAATTCCATATACACTTATCTCATTTTTCCGCAGTTCACTGGACCGGGTGGGCAAATTGTGTGGGTCTGTGGCTTCACCATCTGTGATCACAAATAACATCTGAGGAATATGCGCGGCACCCCGTCCACCGTGCTCAGGTCCGAAATAAGCCAAGGAGTACTGCATAGCCTGAGCTGTGTAGGTATCTCCACGAGGTGCTGTCAGAGCGTTGATGGCATCCCGCACCTGCCTTCGACTGTAGTACTGGTTCAAGGAGAAACTGGACTGTGCTGTGTTAGAGAAGAGAATGGTGCCAAAGCGTACACGATTCTCTCCAACCTGGGTGTTGTTCACCACGGAGGTCATAAAGCGCTTCATACTCTCAAAATCTTCTGGTAAAATGCTAGATGAACCATCCACAAGGAAGATTACATCTGCTATCTGTGTTTTTTGACAATCTAAAGAGACCCAGAGAACAGAGGATTACTTTGAGATGCTGTCATACATTTTTGCTCATGCTGAGGATTTATTTCTTTAAAAAGGGAATGGTGAGGAAATCATCTTCGTGTCTACACAACTCACCGGTCCTAATTTCTGGTTAGACTGATATTTTACCTCTTTAAGTATTTTATTTCAGCATATTTATACTTGATCATGTGCATAAAACAAGGAAGAATCTCTACAGAATTTGTTACGTCTCCAAGTTTACTGAAACATGAAACAATCTCAACTCACCATCTTCAGCGGTACATATCTCTAGCAGGATGTCCTTCTGCAACTTCTCCAGTGCATCAAAATCCCTTTCCACATAAACGTGGTCTGTAGTGCCACTAATTTCCAGCAACTGTGTGCTGTTAGCCTGGGCCACACCAATGGAGTAAATGATAACACCTTTGTTTCTAAGGTCCTTAGCAGGTTCAGCAACTTTATCTTGGGCCTCACCATCTGTTATCACAATGAGGTATTTTTGGACACCGGGCCGTCCACCTTTGCCCGATTCAAAAAATGGTGGGAGGAATTTAAGCGCTGCCCCAGTCAGAGTGCCACCATCCAGTTGCTGTATGGCAGTGAGAGCCTGCTGCATTTGCATTTTGTCATAGAAACGATTGAGAGCAAATGCCTCTTGTTGTGAAGTGCTGAACTGTACCACACCAAGCCGCACGTTATTCGGCCCAATAACTGCTCTCTGCATTGTGCTGTTTATAAAGGCTTTCATCTTAGAGAAATCATCTGTGCTGATGCTTCTAGAGCCGTCAATCAGAAAGAGAATATCTGCCACCATACTCTTACAAACTGTGAAGAGGAATAAAAAAATGAATGGTGTCTTTGTTGCTCTGCAGTCAGGGTCTGCAAATATCACTGTCTGAGACACAATTCAACAGCATCACAGACACATTTTTATGTTACTTCATGCTGTTGAAAGAATAAATAGCCATTTAACTTGAGTGTTATTTATGTTTTATGTCTTAAAAAAAATATTAATAAAATAAAATCCCTAAGCTCTCTTACCATCATCAGAACAAATATCAGTGACAATTTCATCCTTGATAGATGTCAGAGAATCAAAGTTTGTGACAAAGAATTTCCTCTTTTTGTCCCCAGCAATGTCAAGCAGCTCAGTCTCATTGGCATCCTTCACACCGATCGCATAGACGGTAATGCCCCGGTTCCTCAGTTTCTGTGCTGGCACAGCCACATCATCTGTGGATTTACCATCAGTGATGACGACAAGAATCTCCTGTACCCTGGCACCACGGCTGTTTTCAGCTTCTTCAAACTTTGAGGTCATGAATTCCAGTGCTTTGCCTGTTTTTGTGCTACCTCGCTTCTGCTGCATATTATTCACAGCTGTCTTCAGGGTGACATTGTTTGTGTGTTGAGAAAGGCTGAACTCCAGTGTTGCTTCATCTGCAAACTTCACCACACCAACGCGCACTTGCTGTGGCCCAATAGGGAACGTTTCCAAAAATTTCAAAATGAACTGTTTCATGTCATTGAAGTCTGAATTGCTAATGCTCCCAGACTGGTCAATAAGGAAGTAAATGTCTGATTCGTCTGTCCTCACGCATCCTGGAACAAACAAATGTCTGTTGTGAAATAATACAAACAATATTTGTGAAATAGTTAAAGCAACAGCATCGTGACTCATAACACTGATTTTTATTGAAACTCTAACCTCTTTTGACAGTTTGCGTTTTGGGTGGTTTGCTGATGGTCTGGCACAAAGTTCTCTTCAGACTTCTATCTAGTGTCTGGAGCTTCGTAAAACTTTCAACATTGAACACAAACTTTTTAGACGGGTTGGAAGCAATCTGCTGCAGCTCCGTCATGTCAGCATCTTTCACCCCGATGGCATAAACCGTCACTCCGTGACGACGTAATTCAACAGCAGCCATGGTAACATTATCTGAGGATTTTCCATCAGTGATGACAACGGCTATCTGTTGAACACCAAGGTGTTTTCTGCTGCCCCCCTCCTTGGTGAAAACGTTTGTCCTGGCAAACCTCAGGGCTTTGCCTGTTTCTGTTCCTCCTCCCCTGTATGGCAGGCTGTTAATGTATGGTAGAATATCAGCCTTGTCTTGTCTTGAACCCAGGTCCAATCCACATGTAGGCTCTGTATTATATAACACCACTCCAACATTGATGCCTTCTTCACTCACGTCCAGAGCATTAATCACTCGATAGAGAAATTTGCGCACTATCCTGAAATTTTCTGTTTGAATGCTACCTGACTCATCCACAATAAACACAATATCTGCCATTTTGACTGTTAGGCACTCTGTTCAAAGAAACAAAAAGAGATGTGAATGAAATTAAACAGTTCTGCTACAATCTCTTTAAATATACTCAAAGCAACTCTCTGCAAAATAATGAAAAAACACAAAAACAAAACATGGTTTGAATATATCCATTGGTACACTTAAAAGACCACAGAGTGTACATCCAGAGGAAGAAGAGTACATCTCTTAAAGAAACACTGACCTTCAATAACTGTAACATCCTCAGTAGTGTCTATCAGTGTCTTGATATCCACAGCTATCTGTTGAGAATTTTTTGCTGAGATCTTGAAGTTATGAAGTGGAGAGGCAAGGACTTTAAGCTCATCTTCATCTGCTCTGCTCAGTCCTATTGAGATCACAGTCACACCCTGATTCTTGATTGTCCTTGCGTTTCTGAAAATGTTGTCATCTGAACTCCCTGCTGTAATTACGATCAGATATTGTCTGTGGAGAAGGTCAACGCGGCTGCCCATTTCACTTGTAAAGAGATGAGTACTGGCGTATTCCACTGCCTGTCCAATATTCCGCTGTCGGCTGGGCTTCAGCTGGATGTTGCGAATGAGTGACAAAACTTTCCCTTTGGTTTCATAGTCGTTCAGTTTAAAGATCACAGAAACGTCATCACCAAACTCAGCAACGCCGAGGCGATGAGATGAGCTATTCACGTTGAGCTGATTGGCCAGCCGAGACAAGAAACTCTTGATCACGCTTTGTTCTCTCTGGGCTGAACTATCCACCAGGACAAACACGTCGGCATACCTTGGAATGATAGCTATATCATAAAATTCAACAGCCATTAATTCTCACTTCACATCAGAGGAAAATACTTTCTAAAAGTGTATGAGAAAAGAAAGAAATATGACGCTGAGTTAATCAAAATCTTCAATAGACAACTACACAAAGTTTTCACATGTCTAAATAATGAAGATGATGCAAACATATGACTTTTTTTAACACACAAAAACTTTTTTGGATGACCATTACTGTGTGCATAATATGTGTTACCGACCACTGTGAATGACCCATATAGGTTGAGGTATTTCAAGTTTACCATGCAGAATAGTGGGACTGCACTTTGAAATATGGACAATTAAATTTCATCTAAAATAGGAGGAACTTACAAGCCACAACAGACACGATTTACCTCGATTTTGGTCCACCACAAATGTACATGCTGTCCTCATAATATCTGCTGTTCGTCCTTGCAACTCTTCATAGCTTTTGAGGCTTACTACAAAATGTTTAGATGGGGAATTTGCAATGGCCTCTAGCTCATCCTTCTTGGCTTTCCCTACACCAATTGCAAAGACGATGACACCATGCCTTCGCAGGTCCTTAGCGGATTCTATCACCTTATCATTAGATTCACCATCGGTGATCACCATGGCGATCCGGGGCACATTTTGACGATTTTGACTACCCTCTGTTGAGTTGAAGTACTCATCCTTGATAAAGGTGATGGCCAGACCAGTATATGTTCCTCCATGTAGGTGAGTGAGCCTGTCAATGTTCTCCAGCAGCTCTCTTTTGTTGGCATAACCTCCTAACAGGATCTCTTTCTGTGGCTTATCGCTGTATTGTACAACCCCCACCCTAACCATGCTGGGCCCCACATCCAGACCCTCTACAAAAGTGCGGAGGAATTGCTTCACCCTCTGAAAGTCAGCATCTACAATGCTGCTGGATCCATCCACAAGGAACACGATATCAGCCGAACCGGCCCCCTGACATCCTAAGGGAGAGAAAAATATCATACTGAGCTGAATTCAACTTATACCATATAGGACAACAGGTCAAATGACCCAATAAAGCACAATTTCTTAAGAAACATAAGAAAATAATATCTTCCTTTTCAGTGGAATTTATTCACCTGCTCATCAGTGTTATTCCTGCTATCCTAAGTAAGTTCTTTACCTGCAGGGACAGATGTAACCTGTCTCTTGACCTCCTCCATTGTGGTACACAGCAACTGCACAAAAGTCTGAGAGATACTCTGCAAAGCAGAGAAGTCAGACACACTATAGATGTGCC
Organism: Chanos chanos; assembly: GCF_902362185.1. Lineage (NCBI taxonomy): Eukaryota > Metazoa > Chordata > Actinopteri > Gonorynchiformes > Chanidae > Chanos > Chanos chanos. The sequence continues at coordinate 35,254,347 of NC_044502.1, forward strand.
AGTCATGTGGTTCACTGGCAATCTCCCTCAGCTGGTTCTCATCAGCATCTTTAATTCCGATGGCATAAAGCCTGATCCCCTGACGCTTGAGGTTCTGTGCATGAGGCTCCACCTCATCCTGTGATTTGCCATCAGTGATGACAACAGCAATCTGAGGAACTCCCGCTTTAGAGCGACTTCCGGCTATTTCAACAAAGTGGTTCTTCAACATGAAATCCAATCCCAGGCCAGTCTTGGTACCTCCACGCTTGTATTTCAAATTCACAATATAATTGAGGATGTCCTTCTTGTTCTCAAATGTGTTGAGCAGGAACTCTGTTTGCGGTGTGGTGCTGTACTGAACCATGCCTATTCGGACTTTATCGGGGCCAACATCAAGACCATTCACCAGCGTGAAGAGGAATTCTCGCATCTTCTGGAAGTTCTCATCCCCAATGCTCAAGGAGCCATCCACCAAAAAGACAATGTCAGCAACAGTTTCCTGTGTGCAGACTGAGAAAGGAAGTGAGTCTCAGCAGACAATAAGCTTTTTCTCATTCACACATATATAAGCTGCCATCCTCCAGCTGCCTACCACAGTGAGACCACAGCTATATTTAAAAACAATATACAAACATGACTTTCAAAGTAAACTGAACAAAATAGGCAGTATTTTTGCTTTATGTAACCAGCATTCAAATTGTAAATATATGTGTACCTGTTTTCTGTGCAGCACTTGTGAGAAAACATGATGCTATGATGAAGGCTTTCAGAAACCCCCCAGGCAGCTCCATGGATGAAGTGTTTCAGAATCTGAGACAATAATCAATCAGATTTAACTTTATTATACATGACACCAGTCAATAATGATACATCACGCATGGCATGTGAATTTAGTTTCTGAACAGAATTAACAAGTACCAAGCAACTGGGACACGTGACAGTAATTAAAACCAGAGAAAAAAATCAGTAAGGTTGTAATGTTCTTAACATGCAGTAAACTTGGACATGTAAATATTTACATCAACTGTGGTACCAGCTCTGGGCTTTTCAACAGATTGTGTTCTATCTAGAGTGCCTCTTGCATAAACAGTGCATGTTTTTCGTTCGCACCCCACCCCCCTCTGAGCACACACTCACTTTATTATTTATTATTATTGATGTGTATCTTCTTACTAAGGGCACTTTTTAGTATGTCTTGTTGAGAAAACATCCAACTATTCTCCAAGGGTAATAGAATAATAGAGAAAATGCTGCAACAATGATACTTTCTTGGGGTGAATAATAAATAGACCCCAGTGACCTGGTTTGAGTGGTTATATTGAGTTATGCAATAGTATAGCATAGTATAGTAATAGCATACTATTATGTAAGGATAATTATTCAACTGTGGTCCATTTTGGTCAGGAAAATTTTAGCATTTAACATCTAACATTTTCTTTTTAATAAAAACGCATTGTTATGGGTTATTTCTCCATTCTGTAGTGTCAGACCTGCTTCCAGCCAATCTTCTGTTCAGCCACGCCCATGTTCTGAGTCTCCTGAGTTTTAACACACCTGCACCTGATACTTAATGTGGGTGGAACTAATCACCCAAAATCTTAGCATTTCCAGTAGAGAGATTTAAGTTCTGAAGCCATAATACCTCAGCTCCTTCCTCATATCAGTTTTAGAAATCAGGCCTTTGCCCTTAACTGCTAACTATTGCACTTAGGATTGTATGTGTGACAGGGGGGCTCCTTTGTTTCTGCCCAATTTACTACTCCCCCTTTGTCCTATCACACGGCCTTAGTTTGGAGGGGTGTGGCTTCACCCTTACATAGCTCATCAGCCAATTACCAGCTTGTATAAAAAGAGCGTCTAGCTGTGCGGTTCTCTCTCTCTGCTTTGCTCCCTCTCTTACCCTCCCGTAAGTTGCTCCAGTGTGATTCAGGTATATACCAGACCGTTACAGCTTCTGAGATAACTTCATTTTTATTTTATTACACTGTTTATGTATTTTCTAACTGCATGTTTTGTATTCTTTTAGACTTCGCACTGTCAGCTGCTGTTTTGCCCCACTATCAGAAGCCATTACTGTTTAGAAATTACTGTTTTACCTGTTGTTTTGCCTGTGGTTCATTGTTTTGTCTTGTTTGTTTTGCTTGTAGTTTACTGTTTTGCCTTATTTGTTGTTTCACTAATAGCCTACTGTTTTTCCTAACTGTCAACTGCTTGGAAATTACTGTTTTGCCTTGTTTATTGTTCTTACTGTGTGTGCAAGATACATCTCCTGGATGCACTGGGGCGCATCGTCAGTGAGGTGACCTGGGGTCCTTGGGTGTTTTGAGTCCCTCAACATCAGTCACCCTCGTCCAGGCAACTCAGCCGGGGTTGATAAGGCCCTGACTAGCATCCCAGCAGCAACCACCCACGGATCAGCCGTCTTAGTCCAAAGCCACCTGGTGGCTTTCTCTGCGGCTTTGCTCATGGATTGAATGGCCCTCTTCTTTGCCACCCCTGTAAAGCCCAGTTGTTTGAGGACTTTGCAGAGCGAGCATCCTGCAAAGCCTCTGCTGCCCACCTCTATGGATTCATAGTATGTCTTCCAGCCTCCGTGCTGACACTTCTCCACCAGCTCCTGGTACTTTACACATTTCTTCTTATTGGCTTCTTCAATATGCTCTTCCCTGCACGCTGTGAGTTCCAGCATGATCAGTTGTTTTGTCCCTTCAGAGGTGATGATCATGTGTGGGCGGAGTGATGTTTCTATGATGTGCAGTGGAAATGTAAGCTGCTTGCCCAGATCGACATGCAGCTGCCAGTCAGAGGCTGTGTAGAGGAGGCCTGTCCTTTTAGCTGTGGGCAGGGTTTCTCTCCAGCTTTGACAAAGGAGATCGACTTCTTTGGGACGTGATGGTGTTTGCTTGAGCTAATGGCAGTGGCTATGCTCTCAGCAACTGCCTTGAGCACCTGGTCATGGTGCCAACGGTAGCGGCATTCCCCAAGGGCCTATGGGCAGCTACTGAGGAGATGCTCTAAGGATCGTCTTTCAGAGCACAGCTAGAATGAGGAACCGGATGAGATGGAAGTTTAGCTGCATGATGTTTGACCCAGTAATCCTGCACTGCAGTATACCCTCCCACCTTGGCCATGCTGCCTGAGCCCCACGTCCTGCTCATTCGCTCTTCCTCCATGCCTGCTCAGACCTCTTCCTGGATCAGGTGCTGTCTGTCCTTGCCCTGGGCCTTGCCAACCTGGGTCTTTGGGAAGTATCCCACACCCACTCTGCCAGTTGCCATGGTACCTACCAGTGCTCTTTGCCACCTCCACTGCTCTCTATGCCCTCTGCCAGGCAGGCCCAACTTGTTGACCTTGGTAAGCCAGGCATCAAGGTCTTTGTGGGACTTCTGAATGGCAGCAGTCTTTCAGCGTTGAGTCAAAGAGCTTCCCCAGACTCTTGACTGGTGGCTTAGTAATGGAGGGGATGGCAGTTCCACAAAGAGAGAAGCAGACTTTGTGGACCACCTTCCCCTTCTGCAGCACCATGGACCTTGACTTGGTGGGCTTGAAACTCATCCTCACCCAGGTGATGAGTTTTTCAAGTCCTTGTAGGATTCACCCACTCCCTGGGACAGATGTTGTCACGACGGTAAGGTTGTTCATAAATGCTCTTATCGGGGGCTGTCTTACGCCAGACTTGGCTAGGGGGCCTCTGCATTCTACCTCAGTTGACATGGCTACCATGTTCATGGCAAGGGCATAAAGAATGACAGAGATGGTACAACCTGTTATTCCTTTTTCAAGCCGATGCCAGTCCGATGTTTCTGACCCAGAAGTGGTCCTCAACCTGATTGTTGTAATAATCCAGGGTAACATCCTTGATTTTGCTGGGAACAAGGTGGTGGTGTAGTGCAAGCTCAATCAGTCTGTGCGGTATGGAGCCGTAGGCATTGGCCAGGTCCAACCACAGAATGACTAGGTTGTCCCTGTTTTGTGCTACAAGCAATCGGGAATCCCACCCTTCTGCACTGAGGGGTCGATGTAGCTGATTTTGAGGAGAAATTTCAGGAAACAATACTGAAAAACACCTTCCCTTTGACGTTCAGCAGCGAGATTGACCAAAACTGATTGTTCTTTGACTTTTCCTCTTTGGGGATACAAATTCCCTAAGCGCACCTCCACTGGTCAGCGACTCTCCCCCTTCGCTATATCACCTTCAAGATCCTCCATAGGTGTCGGAGGAGCTCTGGGCATCGTTTGTAAACTAACGATGGTGTGCTTAATAAACTGGGATTTAACTATAATCTTCCTTTGCTTTACTGAAATTCAATGAAAGCTTCATTTCTGACTCAGAAAATCCTGTCCCTGCATTCAATCACTGAAAGAACCAAAGGCAAGCCCTTTTCATTTTAACCAGTGTATAGAGACTTGCTGTGTTAAAGAATATCTTTGGGTGAGAGGCCCAAAGTGGCATACTCCTAATGTATAAATTAAGTAACATGGATCCTTCCTGACTTTCTGGGGTTACACATGCAAGGGCCATATCTGAGGGAAATTCCTTATTATGTAAATTACAAGGACATTGGCTACTTCTTTTGCAGCTTAGAAAGCCAGAGGGGATTATGAGTGAATCATTCAGTCTCTGCATGTATTGAAAGTAACCAGCAGTTTGAATGAAGTAGGCCCATGTTCTCTTACTGTAACATAACCTGTTGCATATCAACCCTGGTTCCAAAGCTTATAAAGACACAATGACACTATTCCCATGTATGAAATGCAGCTATAATATTTTTAGCCATATTTATTAAGTGGTGCTATCCTCAAACTCAAGGGCATTTGTTTTATTATCAAAATAGAAATATGTTTGTATAATATGAATGTATTGTGTTTGTTTGTTACATGATTCATTCTTGTCCGTTTAATGTCAAGCAGCAACAATTCTGATGAACCAGACCAGTATATATTGACTCAAGGAAGATGAGTTCTTTCGATTAGTGTCTCAAGTATTGCTAGCTACTGTGCATGGTCCATGCTCTCAGAAGATGGGCAGAGCTTCCCAGCATGCCTTGGGGCAATGGACTGTTGTCTAGACCCAGTTCATTATTGTTCAGTTTACGTATCCCTTTTGTGTCCAGTAGAAGTTCATGTGATTGTTTATCATTTATTCTTTGTGTTGTGTTAATTAGCACTTGTGATAGTTTTAACATTAGGTGTGTACCGTGAATGTAATTGTCTTCGGGAAAGATGTACTCCCCTCCCACCAGTTAGGTTAAATACATGTGTTACATGTGTTTTTTTCTAAATCTCTTCTAGCTAATTAAAAGAAATGTTATGAAAGTAACTGCTAATAATATTAATATTCCTAAAGGAACTCTTTCTACCTCACTAGAGTAAATAAAAGAATGAGTAACTGAACAACAAAAACAAGTGAAACCGTAAATAGGTTGTGTTTTTGCATATGTACGTAAGATTAATACACCTTTTGGTGAAACTAAAACTAACAAATGTCATATTAAGTCATTAAACAAGACTGATACTAGTAAGACAGACAAACAAGCTCATTTGACTACAAACATTTGGATTCAGTGCAAGGTGAATAAATTTAACTTAAATGATTACCTTACATCAACAAATGTATGTTGTATTCACAGAATGTAATACAGACAGACTCGTCTCACTTGATTCGTTTAGATGGACATGTGTGGCGTGGTTCAATTGTGTTCATTCAACAATTTTTTTTTTTTTTTTTTATTGGGTGTACTTTATGGATGAGTCAAATATATCCAAGAGACATGCTAAATGGTTGTAGGTTTGATAAAATTGGTTTTAGACAACCCTCATTAAGTCTTGTTTGGTTGTACTCATACGGTCAGGACTCAGATGTGATCCCTCAGCTCTGTTTTATTTACATGACTAAATGAAGTGAAAACATTTTTCCACCGTTTACTTTACAGCCCAGTCTGCAAGCATCCTTTCTGAATGTCTGAGCACAGTCTCAGTGCTTTGGTGTAAATTATTTAACCAGAAAACATAGCATTTCATTTCTTGATTTTTCAAATCACCACATTTTTGGAGTTGCTTTACAATATAGATCACTGGTTTACAACATGACAAATCTCTCTAACGGGGCTGACATGCTGCTCTTTCTTATGTCTCAGTTGTGTGGTCCTGTGCAGACTTTGGAATTCAAGAGGGAGAAAAGTTATAGATAATACAGCATGACTATCAAGACATGCCCCTCATAGGTCTTACCGAAAAGAAGTTAATCCTACCTAGTAATGCTGAGATCTCCAGCACTGCCCTGTGGAAGGAAATATGAAAGAAAATTATAACAGTTATTTCCATGAATGTGGTGATGTAAATACCTCCAGTGCTGCAGGCTGCTTGTTAGAGAAAACTTCCTAAATCAAATCTCTAAAATATTTGATTTATTTTTAGCATTCTCTTTAACAACAAAATTAGACCGAAAATGCTGTGTGCCAAATAGCATCTGTATATGGTTTTCACATTATAATACGACTATCCTGCATTCTACATCAAAACATTCCAACACTGCAACAATTTTAGTAAATTAAACAACGTAAAATAAACAATTGTGCATTTATGCAGTTTAATTGTCCAAATAACCATATTTACACTGCTAGCCAATAAAAACAGCGCAAAGTGTTTCATGCGTCTAATTTGGGTTATTAACATTCATTAATTGGTGGGCAAAGAGCAGCTTTGTCCACTTCATGTATAGCTTCATGCAATGTCTTTCACGAGACAATGCCGTAATTCCTCCTTCATATGCACTTCTCCAGAATGCCCCAAAGACCTCGGAACTCCAGTTTAAAATACTGCCGTAGCAAATTTCATTCTGATTCTGAAACACTAAAAATTCTTATGACTATGTTCACGGCACATCCCACCACAACAAAGCGCAAACAGGTGCGCCTCGCACGAATGGATGGTAATAACACACAGCGTTGGGTTTAACAATACATAGAACACGTAGAGTTTCAACATTTATCGTATAATTAGTTATTTTTGGAGACTTTTTTTTAATAATGCGACTTTATGGGTTTTGCGATACATGTAGCTGGGACAGAACAAAGAGCGTGCGTAAATCAGTTTACTTACGTGGGACTGGTGTGTAGCTGGACCGACCCAGGAAACCAAAACCCTTTTAGACAGACCCAGACTTTCGATGCATTAATACTCGTGGCCAGTCCTGACACCCCGCCCCAATCACAGTTTGTCCCGGTGGGCTTCTGAGATCAACGCCTATATTACATCCAGCCTGAATTTCCTCGTAATCGTAAACGATAATGAGATCTCAAAATTACCGCCCACGGATGTGCGCCTGGTATTGTTAAAGTCAAATGTCAGTAAATTTATCTTGCAAAATATCAAATTCAGTGTGGGGAATTCTAAATTAGCCAGCACAACACAAATACCCAAACCTTTCAATAGCTGTTCTTTAGGCAGTAATCCACTGCCGAACATAAGCTAATTAAAACAAAACAACAGAACAACAGAATGAGACAATAATAATTACTGTTAGTTGTTGTTGCTGTTTATAGTAATGATTTAAAGTTTTAAAATTTGTAATAAAAACAATGTATTATTGGACTGGTCTGTATTCTCTCCATCAGTTGTAAAACATATATAATTTGTCTACACAGAAAGAATTCTTGTTACAGAAAGATTTTACATGTTGTTTCACATAAAACACAAAAATATTTTGATAAATATTCAGCCAACACCTTTCAAATCCATAATAACTAGTCTACTTCTATTCATAGTCTTAATTAGGATATTAGAGCATTTCAAGTTGAGACACAGTTGTTTACCCTCTTGACAGATTATGTGTTTTGTCTTTGCCTTGAATGATAGGCAGAAACAAATTCTTCATAATATTGCCAAGCAGCTGTCATTTATCTGTGTGGAGGAAAACTTCAGCCAAATATAAACTTGCCAAATGGTGGTAACCAAGTATCACCTGAAGCATCCCCTCCTGTGTAAAGGAGTGATCTTCATTTAGCCAGAGTGAGAATTATACAATGACGATTGGGGGTGGCGGTCAACTTTTTTTCCAGGGCTATATAGCATCGGATATATAAACATTTCGACCTCCCCCTGAACCGTTGTTTTTACCTCTTTTGGGGGGTCCAAGTCTTAATTAGGGGGAACAGACCCCCCCAAACCCTGCATTTAGTCAGACATGCAAAAAGTACATGCTGATACACATTTATCAATAGAAACTGACACATTCTTGATTGGATATGCCACTGGAAAACATCCTACTTCACCAGTAGTAGAGAAGCACTAATATTTAAATGTAATCCAATGGAGCCATGAAAGAAAGCCACGCCAAGAAATAAATGTTAGAACACCTTGAGCACTACTGAGTTTGGCCAAATGAAGATTCACAGATGTAATTTGACAATTAATATGTGTTAAGCCTTGGAAGTGAGGAAATTGCTAACACATCTGTTTGCTCAGTTTCGAATGGGCAGTTAGTCCATTACAACATGCATTGGGATAAAGATAAGGACATATTACGTCCACTGCTAAGGTTTTGCCCCCTCTCCCCTCTCCTTACCATAAATTCTGGGGCTCTGCCTAAACACATGACACTTTCACAATCCTCTGTGTCTGTGCTGCTTTCACTCAGTTCCTTCACTCCCTCAGTGTACTTGCCATTACACTGATTGCAAAAGGTATGACTCAGTAGCGTGCAAAGAAGAGCATGAAGTTCTGTACAAAGTATTTGCATAGGTTTGATAAAATAACAAGAAGAACAGAGTACTGAGCTGTGTTGCTTGCCTGTAGGCAGGCATTTTGAGAGACATGATGCTTATATGGTTGATCTGTTGAAAGTGAGAGCATCTACCACTCAGAGCAAATTTGAATGTGCAAGAGGCAATGGAGAAGAATCCTTTTGCGCTCCAAGACAAGACTGGACTGAGTATTCAAGAGGAAATGAATTTGCACGCTTGAATTTTAGTGTACAGCTAGACAGAGAACTTGCTTCAACCAGAAAATCCATCAGAGCAGAAAATATGCCCAAAGGTGCTCCCAATGAACAAGTCACAAAAAAAAACAAGTAACCAATCCCCCACATCATCCCCTTCACACCTCCCTTCACTCCCTCACACCCTTGCATTAGATCCGATTTTGGTGATCCGATCACAAGTCGACAGCTCTTAAGTATGTCCGTTTACACCTGGCTTTAGTATCCATCTCCACATGTGTCTTGAATGATCACTTATGATCCGATCTCTCTTTCCCGCTCTATATGCAAATAAACACGTACATAATTTTTGTTTGCAAAAACCAAATGTGTTGTTGTTTTTGACAGGTGTCATATGAAATATGTAACAGCATGAAATCTTGAACATTTTCAAAGGAAATTTGTCAAATTGTGTCGACAGTTACTATTGTAAACTATCACATTTGGAGCCACAAAACTGTGAAATGGCTGTTAAAGATACTACATACTTTAAAAAGTAAGTTATGAAAGAATGAAATTCCTGTTTTGTGGTGTACCTAATCCCTTTACAATATGTTTGGCTAACTGAGCCCAATAATAGAGATAAGCGTATACCTCAGCTCAGTAAATTTGTAGTGTCATGTACTAGCAATTTGGTATGTGTTGTGCAGGGGTCAAATATTCATTTCAGAAGTGTTTTGTTTAACCCCTGGACAAGATTTATTTACCTCAATGTCAGTTGAATAGGCGGTTGTTCAATGTAGTCGAGTTCACATTCGCGTTTACACTGCTAAAAGAATGTGGTCATATGCGGTCCCCCAGAGTAGAAGATATAAAAGGTACAAAACACATGTACCTGACTTCAAGACATCTACTTGTTCCCTAAGTACAGAGATGTACTAATCATCAGACATTTTATCAAATAGAAATCCCCATTCCCATCCCTACCATCCTATCCACTAACCCACTCTTCCATAGGATTACAGGTTGTGGGATACGTAGGTGAGAAAGGGGGAGAAAAAAAAAAAGAGGAGGGCGGGAGGAGAACGAAAAAGGGGGGGGGGGGGGGGGTTGCTCACTGTTATAATAGAACCCTTACGGGAACCACTCTACTCTCTATCAAGGGATTCCTCTAGAGCAGGGGTGGGCGAATCCGGTCCTGGAGGGCCATGGTCCCACTGTTTTTCTTGTCAGCTAACTAAATACAATCTGTGATTGGTTGAAGAGCATGCACACCTGTTTTCAAGGTGAAAATCAGCAGGTAACTAAGAGGTGAAAACAAAAGCCGGCAGGACACTGGGCCTCCAGGACCGGATTTGCCCACCCCTGCTTTAGAGAGTCATTAAAATCCAGAAAGGGCCTCCGAGTCCTAACAAAAGTTTGAGAGGACCCTACGAGTGTATCTTTAATTTTTTCTAGGAAAAGGATGGAGGGGCCCGTCTCGCAAGGAGTGTAGTGAAGGCTATGACCTGTGACAGAGGGCTCTGTCTCAGGCCGCGAGTGGTATCATTTCCCCCCAAACTAACCACTTTTCCTTAGTTGTACAGTGTTCGTTTGTGTTTGTGTCCTGTTACGTGTACGTCATTCATACATATCAATAATGCATATATTCCAATAAAAAAAAAAGGGTGCACACTCGAAGCACGCAGCAGGTTACTCGGTTTCATACACACAAACATTTCCAATTCACATTCACAATCTTACAGTTTAAAGCACCCTACAAACACACCCAATTACACCCAAATGTTTGTTAGCATCTTTACTGTTGTTGGTTTACCGTTACTGTCTCTATCAGTTTACAATTATGCACAATGTTTGTCCCGTCTTTATTATACATGTCGCTTGGTTTGAATGTTCTTATTGCGTTGTAATGTTTGTTGGTTGTCGTGTCTCCCTCTGATTTCTCTGTTTGTCTGTCTGTTTGGTTGCGGTAGCACAGGACTACCGGTGCAGGGGAGGACCAAACAGAACCGTAGGAACGCGATTTCATTTATTTGGTTTAGCCGGAGTGGCGCATGCGCGAGGCACACGGGGAAGGGGCCACTCCAGGGAAAAGGGGTTTTTACGTTAAAATGTAACGATCGGCTGTTACTAGCCAGAAATGGTAAAAGATACAACATTACTGTAGAGTGTGAATTTGTGTTTGTGATTGTGTATATGCACTGGAGTGGATAATTAATTGCCATTTTATTTTAAGTCAACAAAAGGAAGCTGGTATGTTCCGGGGGGAGGGGCTTACAGTACAAAAGGGTTTTTTTTTTTTTTTTCATTGTAGGTTGAGGGAGTCAAGAGAATAACAGAGTGTAGCTGTGGTGTGCTGAATTGAAGGTGAAAATTGAGAGTAGCAATTTGTTTGTTTATTTATTTATTTGTTTATCAATATATTTTTGTTTATTTGGGTTTGTTTTTTTCTTGTAAATATATATATACTTTTTTTTCCACTGTACATATTTGCCTTTTTGGACATTTTTTTCACTTTTCTTCACTTTGGTTGGGACTGTTTTGGTTTTTTTTTGCACTGTAAATAAAACTTCTTGCACTTATGTGCTATTTGCGGCGGAGCCATTTTTTTGTTTGTTTTTGGTGCGTTTTGGGCAACCCGAACCCCTGTTCAGCTTCACCCTGTGTCACGAAGTCACCAGGAAACCGCAAGTGAAGAAAAGTAAATTTTAATGCGAATCGGGTAAACACACACTAAGTAGAAAACAAACAAAAGCAAACTAGACAGGAATGTAAACCAGAACCAAGACTTAGAAAAACACTAGGAATGAACGAATAATGTTTCAGAGCGCTCAGAGTACACATTGGGAAAGTGTAGACTTCGCGACGATGGAGAGAAACAGTGAAGTTAATAAAGAGGGGGGAATCAAGGAAAACCAAGTGGATACAGGTGTGAGTGACTGAAGGGACAGGCCGATGATTAGTAAACCGGCGACGCCGATCACTGAATGGCTGGAGTTGGGAGGAGACGAGGTCGTTACACCCTGCCACACTGGGTAACCGGGTAACCTGCTGCGTGCTTCGAGTGTGCACCCTCGAAGCTAGCGCAATATGTTATTGGAATATGTGCATTATTGATATGTATGACGTACATGTAACAGGACACAAACACGAACGAACACTGTACAACTAAGGAAAATGGTTAGTTTGGGGGGGGAAAGATGACGCTCACGGCCTGAGACAGAGCCCTCTGTCACAACCTCACAGGTCTTGTTTGGTAAGAGAGCACGGGTTTCCTTCGATATTAAACTGAAGAGGGCACAGACTGGGTCAGGGTCAAATCAGATTCCATACATCTCACTGAAGGCTTTGAAGTTACCTGTCTAGAGGGTGGAGAAATTCGAGTATAGCCAGAACATGTGCGTGTGTGTGTGTGTGCGCGTGTGCGCATGTTTGTGTGTTTGTGCGTGTTTGAGAAAATGATAATTTGATTGTTTTGTACATATATGTGTAAAACATTGTATATGCACATACATGATATATAAAGATACAAAGAGAGGAAGAGAGAGAATAAACAAAAATGGGTGTTTAAATTAACATTATAGCTGATGATTTGTAAGACTTCAGATTACAATAGACGGAAGAAATTCCCTCAGCTCTCTGCCAGATTCTGGCAGCAAAAAACCTCTAACTAAAACCAGAAACTGACAATTAGTTTAATTCAAATCAGGGCCTGATTCAACAGAGTTAACAATTCAATCACTCATCACGAAGGATTTTTTAGTAGACAGTATGCCTAATACCCACCATGAAATAAAGATATCTGCATGCCTGAAAGTGATTTAAAGCTTGCAGTACAGCTAACTGCCAGTGCAAAGGAAATACTCAAGTGAATGAAGAACACAAAGCATATCAAAAGCAAGTGTTTCTGTACAGACATGGATGCGGGATCAATTAACCAATTACTATCCTGTCATGTTCAGCAGTGGTATAGAAAATAATGAGCAGTCTAAATTGTTTCTTACAGTACAGTGGAGATGAAACAATCACACTTAACCAGCGTCCAGCCAAAAAGGAGTGTGAGGCAGAGTCAGTGTCAAAAAAAAGTCAAAAAGTTAAACCATTTATTGTCATATGTACAGTTAAAACAACAAGGTAAAAAATCCCACATGGGTAGAATCACAGATATATGTATATCTGTGGGTAGAATGGATCAGGCAGTTTCGTAAAAGAGATTAAATTCTGCGCATGCGCTGACTTTAGTGCATGTGCAAAATGGATCGTGCTTCCGGATACGGATCGGGGACTTACACGCCCATCCCTGGCATTTCATAAAGACCTAATAAACTACATTACCTGGGGGCACTATGCGATGCTCACCTGTTCCCATTCTCTCGACAACGTTAATGCTAGTCTTGAAAAGGTCATTTGTAGCACACTAGGCTGGGCGGTGTTAATAGCAGGTGAGCCCCACTTTCTTCAGCACTATGGAAGTAGAACAGCACAGCGAAAAGCTCACCTGATTCCAATGGTTAAATGAGGGATTAATGTCATCTCACTTTACTTTTCATTATTATCATATCAATAAACAAGTTTCAATTATATCATCGAAGTGGTACTATCGTAAATGACTCGTTGCAGAAACATGGAATAATACAAACAAATAAATAAATAAATACATGAAATCGAGGACACTTGCTTTACACCAAGAGGAACCTCGAAAAAAAAAGAAAAAAAGCTCAGTCATTAATTTTACTATATAACAAGAGGCCTTTTATGTATGGGTTTCACTATATTGCCTTTGTCCCTAAGCCAGACTTTGCACCTTCAGCCCTGCTTTATTCAGGATTTAATATTGAAATAATGTTGATTTCAAATACAAATTAGACATTAATGTTTTTTTTAATAAAATATATTATCTGTTGTAATATTTCTTCATATTTTCTTGTATTTTTTATAAAAAAGAACCCCTGCCCCTTGGGTTCACTGTCATTTCCACCACACTGTAGAAAACAGAATGCTGGGATGATGTTTTAGGGTTTCTATACTTGGTAACAATGCAACAACCACTTAGCAGGGGAACACGTGGCTGGAGAAAAGAGTGACCTCTGTAGCGGGTAATAAAAAGAGGAAACTCAAGGTAAATATGAGTTAAATTGAGAGTATGTTTACTGGTTGTCATTTCCAAACAGCTCTTATTTCATATGAATGTAAAAACAACTGGACCAGTTTCATTTAATATTGTTTATTCTGTGTATATTAAATGCTAAATCTAAAACTGACAGTAACAAAATCATTACAGCCGCTATCAGGATGTGTTTCTACAGAATGGAGACCTCAATCATAGCAATGCATTTTTATATATATAAAAAATGTTAGGTGCTAAATGCTAAAAATTTTCTAGACCAAAATGGACGATAGTTGAACTACCCATGTATAGAATATAGAGGCCTGCACGCATGTGCGTGCGTGCATGCGTGTGTGTGTGTATGTGTAAAACAGAAATGTGGTTACACTTCATTTCACGTGATTCTATGTGTTGATGTATGTTTATGTATGATGGGAAGTGCTATACATTTCTTAGACCTGCACTGACCCGGTTATTGGTGTAAAACAAATGTATTATGAAATCAGCTACTTTGGGCTGGGCAGTCAATTCTAAATCAATCCAACCTTGTCATCCATCTGAAAATTTCGGACGTGTAAAAATGAGTTATTACGTCCCATATTTCTACATAAAATCTGGTGAAATTTGTTCTTTTTTCTTTTTTAACATGTTCTGCACGTAACACGGACCATCAAAAAAAATTCAGTTTTTCCTCACTTAGATGTTGTTACATTCTACTGGTTCCTTCTTCAAATTCACAATTACCGTTGTTCCCAAAGCCTACCTTTTTCCTGTTGGCCACATCTCTTCTTATATACCACATGTGAGAACTTGCATCATTGTTTTAAAAGGTTTCAGTTGATCTTATCTTTGATTTCCCTCAAAACTAATGATGAAGCCAAAAATGTTGAGGGAGATCAGATTTCAGAATTTTTTTCTAGTTCACAGTTCTTTGGAAGTTCTCTGAGGCTGTGAATACATCATTACCATGCACAAGTCAAAACATCAGTGCTAAAAACAGCACAGAGCAAAAACCTGTTTTAACATTCAAAGAACTGGATGGTTTTTTTTCATGAGAGGCCTTTGGTATCCTGAGATCTAAGTCTCTGCCTTGTTTGTCATGCAAAGTGTTAGTTCAGCCTCATACATAGGATCTATACTGTCAGCCAAGATCAATATTTCTGTTGTCCATTTTTTGTAATGCTCAGAAGTGTTTTGGTTCGCACCTTAATGATTTAATACTTTCATCTGTTCTGCTGCTCCCGTTGAATTTCCTCAGATTGCCCAGTTGATATATATGTCGTTTTGGACACGTCTGAGAGTCTGGCCTTGAGAGCTCAGCCCTATGGATATTTAGTAGATATGATCAAGCAGTTTGCCTTGACCTTTGTGGACCAACTCAATCAGAGGTTTGTAACTTACCCATCACTACTAGCTCTTTTACTTCACAGAACACAAAATGTGTTTTTCTCAAATTTGTGATAAATTCTTATGTCATCAGAATTCCTGATACTGAAAAGAAGTCTTGTTTACTCTCTTAAAAAACACAGCATGGTGGAAACAGGAGTCTAAGGGAGTCCTTTTATCTGATAAATGAAAACATTTCCTTGTCAAAATTGGTCCATTAGTGTTTACAGGCTGCTCATTGCAGGATTTGTTGTTTACTCTATTAGTTCCACCATGTTCATTGAGGATTAAAATGATAACAGAAGGCTAAAAAGCTGCCACATAGCTGTTAAAACATGAAATCCAAAAGTCAGCCTTTCAAAAACAGACAAGGCAAAAATTTACTTCCCGTCCCAGTCAAACAGGCTTAATTACAAGCACTGCATGCACAATGTATGATTCACTGTGCATCCACTGTGGATCTCTGTGTAAAAATGTATCCACTCTTTAAATAGAGACCAAAACACTGATGCAACATATCTCTGACTGAACCTCAGTATTTGCTATGTTACAAAATCTTACTGCTTACATCGCTTTTACATTGTACAAATATATGAAGCTGATGTTCTATAATCAAGTAGTGGAATAACAGTGACATTTCAAATCTTAAAAAGGAGAGAATGTTACAGGAGAAGAGATTGGTGTGGCTGTTAATAGGATTAAAATATATTCTCTTGTAGTGGTCTCAAGATAATATAGTGCAGGTGGGGCTGAAAGAATGCAGTTCCACAGCAGTTCAGTCAGTACTATGCTAAACGATTGATATTTAAACAAATATTTAGATTTAACATTGAAATATTTAAAGGCAAGGGGTTGAGATAAAGGTAATGTGTGAGTAGCAGTCTCTGTGAGAGCTTATTTGAATCTGGATCTGAATCTGAAAATGTCTGTGCTGTGTCATACATCAGGACATGACCTTGGTTTTAGTGCTCTGCATGCTGTCTGGCTGTTGTTTACCCTGCTCTTATTTTTAGAAAGACATGGGTTCAGTAAGCTGTCTAAACAAAGCCTTATGTGATCAACCATCAGTACCTTCAGTTTTTATGTATGGTCACTGACATGGCATCTTTTTAGTCATATTTTAGATGCCCTTATCAAGGAAAGAGACAAGGGAAGAGGAATGAGTCTCAGAGCATTTGATGCCAAAGCCCTGCTCTTTTCTAATGCTGTTGCACCAATGTAGATTGAGGGGTAGGGGGTGTTAGTTTTGTTTTGTTTTGTTTTTTTAATGATATGAATGTAAAGGGTTCATGTAGTATAAAATCATTGCAAATGCAATGAGCAGATTCTTCTTAACCTAAAAAAATGCATGTATAAATCCCATTTTCTTGCTTTTTTTTTTTAAAACTTCCCGTCTAAATGGCTTGTGTATATTTTGTGTTTGCATGGATCATATGTGTGTTTCTGTGAGTATGGGTGTGAGCTCTAGTGAATGTATACATATACCACATTTTTTTGTTGAAAGTAGCTTTGGTTTATTCTCGTTCATGTCCAGGCATGCAGACATGAAGTGAATATACGATACTGTAAGTCTGAAATCACTCAGTCAGGGCTTTGGATGCTCTTTTCAGTACATTCCTAAGCACACTGTGAATCACAAAGAGACAGGTCATCTCAGAGATATTTTCTCTTTAAAAATAAAAAATCATGATGAGTTTTAAATGGGAAACTGACAAAAGTTCATTTTTCGAAGAGGTTTGAAAGACTCTTAGAACATCCATTGCTTACATATCAGAATAGAACTAGTAGTTTTTATGAAAAAGAGATAGCACCAAGTCTATGTCAATGTCATGTTTGATCCTGTATTTGAAACATAATGTCTTTAAGATGATAATGACAGCATATATAACTCTGTACATTTATGTAACTGGTTCTGGTGCTACATTCAATTTGTTGTAGTGAATTGTTAGAAGCACTTGACTTTGATGGGACAGTTATAGTCATAAACTTAAAACATAAAAATGTGAAGTTTTGTTACATGTGGTATTTCTTAAGTGCTCTAGTATTTAAAGGGAGTAGAGCCAGTAAATAATACTGTGAGCCATTAAACCAAAGACATGTGTTTCTCATTATGAGTCCTCTGAAATTCACTGGAAGAGTGTGGTCTATTTGTTGAGTGTAATCCAGTTTTTCTTATCTTTATTTTGGCCTCTTTCCTGTCCTCATACTGAAACTGTGGAGTGTGTTTTCATGGAATTATTTTGGATTATAGTGACGGACTTGTTTCACTATTTTTGATTTTTGGTGTATGTGTGGATTTACATTACAGGTTTCAGGCATTGATATGAGCCTGAACAGGATGTGGAAAGGCATAAGCATGAAAATAGATTGATAAAGTGATTGATGCACTTCTCATTCAGTGTGTTATACACATGTAGATTCTTGATTATTCCTTGATGAAAGAGCGTTCTACATTGAACCTAGGTTGACGCGCAACAGCGCGTATCTTGAAATGATGCACGGCCGAGTTTATTGGTGTTTGGTCTGGTTTATTGTTTTTGATGAAGTGATAATTAATCCGATTATGATAACATTCCTACCGTACAAGATGGAGGTGCATGTGTTGTTTGAGGCTTTTGTTGTTTGTGAAATTCCAAAATGGTTGCGCTTGCTGCGGTCAAAAACCGTATGGCTGCATCCTACCCAGACACGAGTTCTATTCTAAATTAAAAAGCTTAACAGAGCAGGTGCTGCAGTCACCTGTCTGAACGCATGGGCGTGTCATTTTGCACCTCCATATTGGTTAGGTAGATAAAACATCCAAAATCGAAATAAATGTCTTTAATAATGCAAAACAAATGAAACATCCAATTTATCAAAATAAATAACATCAAATTGGCTCCAACATTCCAGCCCCTAATTGTTCTGTGGGCAAGCAGTACAATTATAAACAAAATCATAGGAGCCAATCAAGTTCATATTACATTCAATATCATGTAATTCATTAAATCAACATTAATATTTTGAAGCATCCGTATTCAAGATCATATTCCAGTCCATAAAGTCCTTCAAAAAAGGAATCCAAATCCCAGTGCAAAAAAAAGGGCGAGAAAAACAAAACTTCCATGACTAATTAGGTGTGTAAATGCAATTCAGTATACATGTACAAGGGTGTGTGTGTGTGTGTGTGTGTGTGTGTGTCACGAGAGAGAGAGAGAGAGAGAGTCATCCTGTGGCCTCAAGGAGCAGAGCAAGCTTTGTGATGGGCCTTATTAGGGTGCTGGTCTTGGTCTGTACTTCCACTTGTCTCACAAATCCTCTCTTGTCTGGCAGGGTTTGTGTGATTTGTCCCATGATCCATGAGTTTCTGGGGGCAGAGTCGTCTACGATTAGGACAATATCACCTGCAACAAAGTTTCTTCTTTTCTTTGTCCACTTTTGTCTTTCTTGCAGCTCCGGTAAGTATTCCCTCGTCCACCTCTTCCAAAATAAGTCCGCCATGTATTGTACTTGACGCCATCTTCTTTTGGCATAACAATCATTTAGGCTGAACACTCCAGGTGGTAAGGATGGCTTTTCTTTGAGGAGAGGAAGATGGTTGGGTGTGAGAGGCTCTAAGTCCAAAGGGTCATTGGAAGCTTTAGTGATGGGCCTATCATTAATAATGGCTTCGACCTCACATAGAATTGTAGCCAATCCTTCCTCATCCAAAGCTTGTTCCTGTACTAAAGCTCCAAGAATGCATCTGACTGTTCGTATTTGTCTCTCCCATATCCCACCATGATGTGATCCAGCAGGTGGGTTGAATATCCACGTTATGCCTTTCTCAAGCAAGGTGGAATAAATCTTGAAGTTGTCTAAATCTTTAATAGACTCCCGCAATTCCCGCAATGTTCTGCTCTGATAAGGTTTGTTCCATTATCTGATCTCATCACCTTGACTGTGCCTCGTCTTGCTACAAACCTCCTAATTGCATTGATGCACGAGTCTGTATTCAGTGTATGCGCAACCTCCAAGTGTACTGCTCTAATGTTCAAGCATGTGAAGATCACACCGTAACGCTTCAAAGTTGTTCTCCCTCTCTTGATTTCAAACGGACCAAAAAAGTCCATACCCACATTTGTGAAGGGTGGTTCATCTGGCAACAGTCTTTCCTCAGGCAAGTCAGACATGAATTGCATACCTCTGACACCACTCAGTCTCCTACAGTGAACACACTTTGCGATCACTTTCCTGATTGCCGAGTTGGCCCTTGGTATCCAATATTTCTGCCTCAGCCATGAGAGTGTATGGTTTCTGCCACTGTGACCAATGGTCTCATGGATGTGCCTGATGATGAGTGTTGTCACATGATGATTTCTTGGAAGAATGGATGGATGTTTAGCCTCAGATGGCAATGCAGACTTAACTAACCTTCCACCAACTCTTATTACATCATCCTGGAGAACTGGAATAAGTTTATGAATATGACTGCTCTTCCTTACTGCCATTCCTTTCCTTATAGATGCCAGCTCATCTTTGTATTCTGTTGACTGACAAAATTGAATGATGGCCATTTCAGCTTCCTGTAAGTCATTCACTGATAGTAGGGTTTTGTGGTCTCTTTTTCCAATCCAACCTCTCTTTCCTTTGCATGCCTCTTTCAGCGCTGCTTTAATCCTTAATATCCACGCCACAGCCTTTCAGAGACGATGCCATTCTGAATAGTGGGTGATCAATTTGGTGATTGTATTCTCAGATTCATCCACAGCAGTAATGCTCGCAGTGAAAACCTTCACTTCAGGATCATCCTGTGTCAATGAAAATTCTGGAGATCCAGGCCACTCTACCTTTGGATGTTGTAGGAACTCTGGCCCTTGGATCCACATGGCTTTCAAAAAATGTGTGGCTGTTACACCTCTTGATGCACAATCAGCCGGGTTCAGAGAGCTGCTAATGTACCTCCACTGTGTAACATCTGATGCGGCACGGATGATGGACACTCTGTTGGCCACAAAGGTGTGAAATCTAGAGGTTTCGTTTCTCAGATATTTAAGTACAGATGTGCTGTCTGTCCAATAGACTGATGGCTTTAAAGGGAGTTCAAGCTCTGCCTTCAGAGTTTTATCCATTCGCACAGCCACCATGGATGCTGTGAGCTCAAGCCTTGGGATAGTGATGGGTTTTAATGGCATAACCCTTGCTTTGCCCATAACAAATGCATAATGAACTTTGTGTTCTTTATTTAGCAATCTTAAGTAAGAGACTGTACCATAGCCACTTTCACTCGCATCAGAGAAGCGATGGAGCTGAGCTGAGATGGGGTTGCCGAAATCCTCAGGTAGGAAACATCTTCTAACCTTGTAGTCCTCCATTTGAGACAAGTCAGCCAACCAGGTCAACCATCTCTTCTCCAAATGTTCAGGAATTCTATCATCCCATGCAAGCTTTAAGCCACAAAGCTCCTGTAATATCTGCTTTGCAGAGAGGATAAGAGGTGCCAGCATACCCAAAGGATCATAAATGGAGCTCACCATAGATAAGATACCTCGTCTGGTAAGTGGTTTATCCTGAAGCCTGATCTTGAAGGCAAATGAATCGGTCTCAGTACACCACTGTACTCCAAGAGCTCTTTCAATGGGCAGAATGTCCTGATCCAAATCCAGATCCTTCATCTCTTGTGCTCGATTTTGTTCTGGGATGGAGAGAAGCAGTGACCTGCTGTTGCTGACCCACTTGTTCAGCTTGGAACCACCTGTGGCACACAAACTGGTGAGGTCTTTAGCAAGTTTCATAGCCTCTTTGTCAGATCCTATAGACTTCAGACAATCATCGACGTAGAAGTTCCTGAGCACAGTTTTTATGACCTTTGAGTCAAAATGACCTATATTGTCCCTGGCACACTGTTGTAGAGCAAAAGTAGCACAGCTTGGAGAAGACGTAGCTCCAAAGATATGTACCACCATCTTGTACTCCTCAAAACACTTGTCCAGTTCTCCATCAGGCCACCACAGAAATCTCAGGAGATCTGAGTCTTCATCCGGTACCTTGACCTGATGAAACATGGCCTCCACATCTGCCATGAAGGCTACGGGTTTCTGGCGAAATCTTGTAAGGACACCAGTGAGACTGTTGGTAAGGTCCGGGCCTTGTAGAAGCTGAGAATTGAGTGACATGCCTTGATAGGTAGCTCCACAGTCAAATACTACTCTAAGCTTGTGCTTCTTTGGGTGGTAAACCCCATGGTGAGGAATATACCACACCTTTCCCCGCTTGCTCTCCTTGCCTTCCTTGTCTTTAGGTGTTATTTGGATGGCAAATTTTTTCTTCAGAATGTCTGCCATAAATGCTTTGTACTCTTTATGGAATTGTGTGTTTTTTGACAACTTTCGCTTCAAGCTTAATATTCTTTGTTCAGCAAGACAACGACTGTTAGGGAACTCAACCTCGTCATTCCTCAAAGGCAATCCAATCCTGTAGTGCCCCTTATCCAGCTTGATTGACTTTGAGACCCTTTCCATGAACACACGATCCTCTTGTGACATCTCTAGGCGCTCTTCATGCTGGCGCTCTGGGAAGTCATATTTCATCTGCTGCTGCAGCAACTCCTCAAGCCTCACAACAGATATCCTATTTGCCATAATGGCCTTTTCAGTACTTGTTTTCCTGAGGGGTCCATTAACAGTCCATCCCAAAATAGTTTTTACAGCATAGGGACCATTTCCCTGGCTGTTTATAATCATCCATGGTTCCAATGCATTTGGAACATTGTTTCCAATTAACAGTCCAATTTCTGCTTTTATCTAAGGAATTTTCACTTCACAAAGATATGGCCATTGATCCACATCTTCCTGACTAGGAATGTTTTCTGCTTTCACAGGAATCACAGTCTGGGAGTAAACTTCAGGGAGTTCCACGTACTCATCGCTTTCAAGGCCACTTATCTCCAATCCTGACACCATAAATGTTTTAATGACTTGTTCTTGGTTCATGGTTCTTAAAGAAATGCTTGTTCTGCTTCCTGTCGTCTGCAATTGTCTAAGTAGGGACTCTGTGCAAAACGTTGCAGAACTACCTGGATCCATAAAAGCGTAAGTATAAATCACCTTTTCACTCTTCTTCATTTTGACTTTCACAGGAACTATGGCAAGCTTGCATTCTAACTCACCGGCCCCAGTATCACTCCATACATCCGTTTGATCCATGTCCACCAATACACTTGTAACTGCCTTATCTTTTGTGTTTTCACCTTTCCAGGTAATAACCCCTTTTTTGGTAACATGTAGGACTGTGGGATGCTTGAGTGAACATGCTTGACAGGTAAGTCTATTTTTGCAACCTTTGCTCATGTGACCTGTCTCTAGACACCCAAAACACACTCCCTTTTTCCTCATAAACTCCAGCTTTTCCTCATGGGTTTTCCTTTTGAATTGTGAACAAGAATCAAGACCATGGTCTCCCTTGCAATGCAAACACTTCTTGTTAGGTTTCTTTTGAACTTCAGTAGAACATTCAGTGACAGGTATGTTGTTTGTCATTGGTGCCACACTGGTGGCGAATCCACTGAATCCACTCTTGGGCCTTCTGTCCTTGGAGAGAATGGGCCTGCTTGACTGTACTAGGCTGGTTTTTCTTGCATGTGAGGGATTTAATCTACCAAACAATGGATGTGATAAAATTCTAGATTGGTTGTTCACAAATACCACCAAATCTGCAAACCTTGCTTTTGTGCCGTTGTGATCTTGTAATTCACAAGTTTTAACTCTCCACCTTTCTTGCATCTTATAGGGAAGTTTACTGAGAATGGCCTTCATATTGGTTGGATGATCCAGTTCCTCCAAATATTCCACAGAGTTCATGGTGTTAAGACATCCATTGAGAAAGACAGAATACGCTTGTAAGACCTCTGCATCCTCGGCCTTAATAGCTGACCAGCTAATGGCTCTGTCTAAGTAAGAGGTAGCAATTTTGTAATCATCACCAAAATGTTTCTTTAAAAGTTTCTTTGCCTCAGCATAACCTGTATCTGGATGCATGTACTGGCAACTGCGCACCAGCTCTCTAGGTTGTCCCATTGTGAATTGCTCCAAAAAGTACAACCTATCTTGGCTGTTCTCAGTTTTCCTCTCAATGTCGTATTCGAAAGCTCTAATGAAGAACTGATAGTCCAAAGGATCACCTTTAAAGATGGGAATAGTGACTGGTGGTAATGTAAACTGACCTTGCTCCTTGATGAGAGATTCTGTTATTCTGTTTTGATTCTCCATTATGTTGACTAGATTGTGAAGCTCATGCGTTGATGTGTCTACAGCACCATGCACCTCTGCGTCACCGGAAACGAGATCATGATATTTGACTGAAGATGTATTGAAATCAGATGGTTTGATGGTTGGTGATGTCTTCTGATGTGGCATAGTCTGTGCTCTGTGATCTTTAGTGACAATTACAGGAGATTTAATCGTGTGTACATCATGCTTAGTATCCAGTGGAGTGTACTGTATCTGATCCGGTTGTATTGTCCTTTTGCGCACGGATGTAACTGTTGTTTTAAACGCTCCGTCTGTTACAGTTTTCTCAGTTTCCTTTTGAGCAGTCAGCATATGAGAAACAGCGTCCACAGCAATACTGTCCAAAAAAGCCACGGCCTGTGTGTATACCTGTGTCATCTAATTCTCCTCATAGTCATCATGTCTGTCATTCATGTCCTGCTGAAATGACTGCTGAGCCAATTCAGTTTCCAAGTATTCATTCATTTGATCCATTTTTTCAGACACAATCTGTGATATCTCAAATTCCTTTAAAATACTTAGTTTTGCTGTATTTGCAGCTAACTGAGTTTCCAGCTCAAGCTCTTCTCTCTCGGCTCTGATTTGAGCCTCTCTTCTCTCAATTCAGTGTGTTATACACATGTAGATTCTTGATTATTCCTTGATGAAAGAGCGTTCTAAATTGAGCCTAGGTTGACGCGCAACAGCGCGTATCTTGAAATGATGCACGGCCGAGTTTATTGGTGTTTGGTCTGGTTTATTGTTTTTGATGAAGTGATAATTAATCCGATTATGATAACATTCCTACCGTACAAGATGGAGGTGCATGTGTTGTTTGAGGCTTTTGTTGTTTGTGAAATTCCAAAATGGTTGCGCTTGCTGCGGTCAAAAAACGTATGGCTGCATCCTACCCAGACACGAGTTCTATTCTAAATTAAAAAGCTTAACAGACGCATGGGCGTGTCATTTTGCACCTCCATATTGGTTAGGTAGATAAAACATCCAAAATCGAAATAAATGTCTTTAATAATGCAAAACAAATGAAACATCCAATTTATCAAAATAAATAACATCAAATTTTGGCTCCAACACTTGAGATACTAATGTATGTTAGAGGTATAAAGAAAAACAAGTTTGGATAAAATTGAACAGTGATATATTTTAGATATGTTTTGGTATTAAATAGTTTGATTTTGTATTTTGATATTAGATTTTTTGGTTTGTATTTTGCAATTCATAGACTAAAGGTTAGTATTGTGCTTACTAAATGATATACTTTATAAATTGTATTGAATAATAATAATAATAATAATAATAATAATAATAATAATAATAATAATATATTTAAAGAGCGCTTCTGAGGGTATTCAAAGACACTTTACATGCACCAAATAATCATAAAAAACAACACCATAAAAAGCATATAACACACAAAATTAATCACACATTAAAAGCAATTTTGAATAGGTGAGTTTTGAGGAGTGATTTGAACATGGACAGATCAGTGCAGTCTCAGATGTGTTTGGGGAGAGAGTTCCAGAGGGAGGGGGCAACTATGGAGAAAGCTCTGGAGCTTGGTCTGGTATGGTGCAGACAGGAGTTTGGCATTGGAGGAACAGAGGCTGCGGGAAGGAGTGTGGCGATGGAGTAGGTTGGTGGGGTAGATGGGGGCCTGGTTATGGACGGCTCTGTAAGTGAAGAGAAGAATTTTGAAATAAATCTGTTGTGGGACAGGAAGCCAGTGAAGCCTCTGGAGGACAGCGGTGATGTAATCAAGGGAGCGGGAGTGAGCAGGTGTGCAGCAGAGTTCTGGATGTACTGGAGTTTATTTAGGACTTTGGATGATGTATCATAAAGAATGCTTTTGCAGTAGTCAATTCTGGATGTGATAAAAGCCATGGATCAAAGTTTCTGCAGGTGTTCGAGACGGTTTCTGTCGAAAATGACTCTGAGGTTGCGGACGTGCGGGGAGGGAGACAAAGTGGAGTTATCAGTGGTGAGACAGAAGTTGTGAGTGGTTTTTGTGAGGGATTTGGGACAGATGATGATTATGTCTAATTTATCACAATTTAGTTTTAGGAAGCTGGCTTGTATCCATGATTTGATATCAGTGATGCAGTTGATCAAAGTGGAGTGAGTTGCAGTGGTGATGGATTGGTGCAGATGTAGAGTTGGACATTGTCAATGTAGCAGTGGAACTGGAGACCATAACGACACATGATCTTGTCAAGGGGGAGCATGTAGAGGTTGAATAGAAGAGGACCAAGCACCAAACCCTGGGGGACAGAGGAGCAATGGAGGAGGTGCAGTTGTTGATGTTAATGAACTTGTTCATTTGAGACATATGACTTTATCCAGGAGGGGGCAGTGCCAGTGATGTTGAAGGAGGATTCAAGGTGAGAAAAAAGAATGGTGTGGTTGATGGTGTCAAAAGCCGCAGTGAGGTCGAGGAGGATGAGAATACTGAGGTCGCTGAGGAGTCTGCAAAGAGGAGTAGGTCTTTGGTGACTTTGAGAAGGGCTGATTATGTGCTGTACTGTGAGTGGATTGAAATGGTTCAAACATGTCACTGGAGATAAGGTGGGCTTTGAGTTGGAAGGCGACAGCACGTTCCAGTATTTTTGACGGAAAGGGGAGATGGGAGATGGGCCAGAAATTGCCCATGATGTCAGGGTTGAGGCCAGGTTTGTTTGAGGATGGAGATGACAGCAGCCAGTTTGAGTGTTTGGGGGACTTAACCAGAGTCGAAAGAGGAGTAAATGTTTCATGTGATGAGTGAGGAGATAGCTGGGAAACAATCCTTGACAAGATTAGATGGTTCTCATTCCTACCATAAAGTTGGACAGTTCCGTTGGGGACACAGAGGAGAACTGAGACAGGGGTTGAGTGGTAAATTGGGGGGAGACAGGTGGGGAGATGAAGAGGGCAAGGGAGGTGGTCAGACTACTGTAGATGGTATCAACTTTGTTTGAAAAAATGAAAGAGTTGCACTTGTTAAGTGTGAAGGATTTGGGAGTGTTGTCACTCGGTGTGAGTAGATTGCTTATTGTGGAGAAGAGGGCCTTGGGGTTATTGCAGCCAGAGTGTATGAGGTCTGAGTAGCAGGTAGACCAGGCTGTGGTGAGAGCGTCTTTGTATTGTTGAAGGTTTCTGAGTAAGCTTGAAGATGCACTGTTTGACCAGTTTTCTTGCAGAGTCTTTCAAGCTGGTGCTTACAGGATTTCATTTGATGGGGTTCAGGTGTGTATTGGGGAGCTATTTTGGTTTTAATGGGAGCCAGCTGATCAAAACAGGAGGAGAGCGTGTCATTGCAATAGTTCCCATACAGGAAAAAATATATATTTGAAATATATTTTCATGAGCACTTTTGAAATATACGTAAATATTCAAAATTGGCCCATTTACTATTGTTTAACATATATCAGTATATTTGCTATGGCTCAATATATGTCAGTACATTTACTATGGCTAATATATGTCAGTATATTTACTATCCCAGCGTTCTACTACAAAATGCAGGGAAACAACTCGGACAGGTTGTCAGTCCATCGCAGGGCAGACACACACATTCATACTTAAGGGCAATTTAGTGTTGCCAGTTTGCCTAACCTGCATGTCTTTGAGCCAGGAATTGAACCCAGGAGCTTCTTGCTGTGAAATGACAGTGCTACCCACTGCAACACTGTGTTGCCCTATTTATATGTGCATATATTTTTGACTTTGAGACAATTGTTTTTCTGAAATATATTTTGAAATATAAATCTGATTTAGATCTTTCAATATTTTCACAAACAAGCAACACATTTTTCAACTTAATATTAATTTGTATTCTCGTTCATTCTCATTCGTCCTTACTTCATTTTAAATCTAAATTCAGCCGGCTTTGAGTTGATGGCTGTCCCCAGCTGCCCTTTGGAAGTCTGGAGGTATCTCTTCATAGCTGCTTCCTTTTAAGGAAGATGTACATCAAAATATGTCAATAAAATGTAATAATTGAACTGTGCTGTTTTAATGTAGCCTGATGCCCTAGGGAAGCAAATGTAATTTGTCATTTGACATTGCAGTCATTTAAATGTAACTATACAGTATATAGTATGGTAGTATGTAATATAGTATACAGTAGCAAAATCTGTTATTGTTGCGCAGGAAAAGAGGAGGTAGAAGTGATTTCTAAACTGCTAAAAAAAAAGAACACTTTAGCCCTTCTTTAACTGGATAAGCAAGGTGCTTCTGAAAATAAACATGTACAGCTGAAGAAGGACTTTCATCAGTTATAGTCAGTTAAAATTTCATGATCACATTTATTTTGACATATATTTTGCATTTCATGTCATAAATTTGAATATATTTGAATATATTTCACACTTAACATCATGTATTTTGTTATGTTCCAAAATAAATTTCAAAATCACAAATATACATGAACAACAATGCAAATGTATTGCAGTGTATTTACAATATATTTCACATATAGATCGGATGGATTACCAGACACTGGGGAAGGAGGGGGCCGATATTTTACTGGCAAGAGAAGCTAAAATAGCTGTGAGAGATATAGATTTTAGATTTCTGAAGGATATTTCATATTTATCTTTTCGAATGCGTTTAGGGATATTGATGTCCATGGTGATTGTCAGGTGGTCAGAGATATTGGGATGAGGTGAGGTTTATCAGTGTATGTGAATCCTGTGGGTGTGGTCTGATTTAATAAGGCTTTTGTTGATTGAATTAATGTTAAGCAAAGCCATTTTCAGTTGGCATTGCTTTGAAGTTGGTTGTAGCAGCATGAAACTAGTGTCAATAATAGGCACACATACTCCCGTATACTTTAAATTGTCTCTAGATTACTTATAATACCCAATACAGTGTAAATTCTAAATAACTAGTTGTTATACTCTGTTGTTTAGGGAATAATGACAAGAAAAAAGAAGTCTGTACCTGTTCAGTAGACCTACAGACACAACCATCGTAGGCCTAACTACATAGTAAACGTCACCAACAATGTAACATTTTCTTTCTTTTAACACTCACAGATTGCTTTCATTTAATGACCTGAGAGAGAAATACATAGAATAAAACACAGAAGGTTAAAAATACAAGTAGATATAGAAAATATAATGATGAATAGAGAAAGTCTGAATTCATTACACAAACGAATGAGACACGAGGCGAGCAACGCTCAAACAACGAGTGCCGGAGAGAGACTGAGGGTCTGTGAAATGGCCGGAGGCTACAGCAGGGTATGCCTACACATCACTTCATTTACATGGATTCAGCGTAGTGCTCTTCACAGGGCAAATTCAAGTTTTGCTTTTTGGAACTTTCAAGATTTTTTTTGCTCCCGAATATTTTTGATCTGGTGACCTCTTAGGCTGTCTGGTCTATAGCAGACCAAAAAAAGACTCCAAGACATTTACAGCCATGACTCATCATGTTCATGACCTAGGGATGTTTTCTGACTTGTATCAGTCAAGGCACATGGCCTCAGTCCAAATTTTTGTCCTAGTCACAGTTTTGAAACATCCTTGCTAAATATTTTGAGACAGACAAAACACCCCCTGTGAAAATTAAAATTAAGCATGTTGTGTCCCTTGCATGTTGATCTAATCTTGTTTTTATTTCAGGGCTCAGCAGGTGACCAGGGGCCACCAGGACACAGAGGAGAGAAGGTCATTGTTGGCTTTGTCTACATATAAAAAATGCCATCATGCACATGCATCCATATTGTTGCGTAACCTTCATGTCATAAAATGTCTCACCTACAGGGGGATCGCAGTCCACCTGGAGACAGAGTAAGTTTGTTCAGTTTGTGACGAAGATAATCCAAGGTGAATTATTTTAGGATTTGGGTTATGAAAATTTCTGACCAGCTGCTTAATGCTGCATTCAATCTTTCAGCTAATCCTCCCTCAAGGTACCAGTACCAGCTTTAACATCATCTCATCAGTCTTGAACAGCTGTAATCAACACAGGTATATCAGCATTTGTGGCCAATTATCAAATTTTCCAGCAGAGGTTATAGACTTGACTGAGTGAAACAGACAGCTTGTGTGAACACATCATGGCACAATGAAAAGCATATCTTGAAATTATTGTAATGATATCTTGGTTCTGGACGGTAGAATAAGAAAATGTCAGACTCATTGCCTAACAATAATCTTTGTAATGACTGAGTTCTTGTATCTGTAGAACTTGCAGGTTGTGTTCTTAATTAGATTCCTGTTCATCAACTGAATGGAATGTCAACATTTTAAAAATATTGTTATATTACTGGCTTGTTCTACAGGGTCCAAGAGGACAAAAGGTTTGATGCATTCATTCTTTCATTCATTCATTTAGTCAGTCAGTCAGTCAGTGCTGTCAGAAAATCAGTCAATCTGTCAGTTACATACTTCAGCACAATTTAACCATTTGTATCTTAAAACTGTGTTTTTCCATCTTTCCTCATCTTAATAAGATTTTCTGTGTTCTTGTGTATTTCAGGGGGAGAAAGGAAAAGATGGCATCGATGGGAAAGATGGCGTTGTGGTTTGTTTTTCTTTATTATTTTCATTGTGTAAAACATAGGAATATATTATTCCTGAACACATTTTTTGTGTTGACATATTTTTAATGGTTACACATACACTGAGCAGTGAGCAGTGAAATGCAGCCTCTGCATTTAACACATCCTAACACGAATGAGCACACACACACTAGAACAGTGAGAACACAAACACACTATGATCTAGGAGCAATGGGCAGCTGCAGGTGCCCGGGGACCAATTCATGGTCTTTTTGCCAGTGCCCCAGTCAAGGTCACTGATAGAAGTGCTAATCCTAACATACAAGTCTTTGTGGTGGGAGGAAACTTACACAAACCCAGGGAGAACATGCAAGCCCCAAATGAGGTTTGGCAAGTCATTATGTGAAGAACAAACCAGCAAATATGACAATATCATAGTCGTAGAGATATTCACTTAGAATTATGTTTTTTATTTATTCTCTTTTTTTTTATTTCATGAGGAGATCAAATTTGATCATAAATTAAGCACAGTATAATTATAAGGGAAACAAAGACCTAAATCCATTTAATGCATCTAATTTTGGTAAGATTTAACAGTTTATTATGAAGAATGGACCTTTACTCTGGGCACTCCCAAGACAACATTTAGAAAGAGTTTATTGTTTGTTGGAAATGAATTTATGTAATGAAGAACCTCTCACTTACATTATTAATAGCTAACATAAGCCCATGCAAATAATCACCAAATGTTAGTCATCATCACTTAATTTACCATGTATTTTTCCAGTCTTATCAGGGGCAGAGATACTATGTTCTCACTAAAAATGCTTTTTCTTGTTTTCATAAGGAAGTGGCAAAGCGTACAGTGATCATGACTCAGACGCCAACTGTATTTAGGACAATTACACACTCATTTTGCTTGACTCTGTTGGGTTTTTTTGTGCAGGCTTGAAAGGAGCATCAGTTTAAATTACCAGCAAGGGGAAATATGCGCCTGTTTGTTTTTGTATCTGGGTTATAGAAAGTCTCCATATACTGTTACTCTGTCACATCTGTATACATTGACACAGAAATCTTTAAACCAGAAAAAATAACTGGAGTTGTTTGTTTTGTTTTCTATACTCTGTTGATGACCTTAACTATTAGAGGGGTTCAGAGACATCATTATCTGTATCTGTATCTTTTTAGGCCAAAAAAATGATCTGTCTCTGTATCTGTAGTCGGATAGTAGACTGGAAGTGGGTGTGGTTTATACCAGAAGTCACGTAAATCGGGCAAATGTTGTATTTTCTAACCTAATATTAATTGGCAATGCAATTTCTGTGTCTAAAAAGCATCAAATTGATTTAATATCAGCATATAATTAATTCTGAATTTTTTCCACATGATCATGCTGTACTTCTCATCTCTCTTGCTCTCTTTTTTTAAGTTTTATGAACTGTCTGAACAACCCCCCCCCCCCCCCCCCCCCTCCCATCACCACCCCTTTAAGTGGAGGACACTGAACAATCAGAAGCTGAAAAAAAAAGTTATGAATCTGAAGATTCTGTTTTGCACTGGAAATAGAAACTATTTGCAGATATACAGAAAATATCCTTCAGCTGAAGGGAATAATCTTAAATTCCAATAATGCTGCGTTCGTGATTCTTGATGTGTTGACTTTGGGTAGAAGAAATATCTCTTTCCGTCGCATTATTTGTATGGGGCACCATTTGTAAAAAGTTGTACCTTCTGTTTTCCTTCTCAGTTTTTGCACATTTAGCAGTGACAAATGTAAAAACAAGCCAGGGTTCCACAGAACACTGTGACATTTCCAGAAAACACAGAAACATGACACTTGAGTAGCCTATGCTGTGACTTTCCTTGGAAGTACTAAGGAGTACAGCCAGTTGTTCAGCTGGCCTAAAATATCCATCCCATGAGGCATTACAGTACGGAAGCAACTATCTTGACACATTTCAGTGGAACTCATTTGTTCCAAGAAGCACATCTGAACTCTGCCAGAAAAGTGAAAACCTTGTGCTCTTTGTGACTGTGAGCAAAATAGAATAAAATAAAAAACTGCTTACAAAAATCACTTTAATCCATATTAGCAGTGATGCTTTTACTATACTGCATTTTCATAGTTATTTTAGAGTGTACTCTTTCTACTTATAAAAAAATTACTAAAATAGTATGACATGTTATGCCTGTAGCTTAGGAGCAATAGGGAATACCATATAGCTTAGGTGTGTAGTCAGCTATACCATCTAGGTTTGTGTAAGCAAACTCTATGATGTTCGCACAATGACAAAATCGCCTAACGACGCATTTCTCAGAACATATCTTCATTGTTAAGCGACGCATACCTGTATTTTTCATTTTGCTTCAATGGCTAGATAACTAAAACATTTTGACAACACAAATGAACTTAATTTACCAAATACGAGTTCAAATTGAAGTGGCCAAGACTCAGAATGTTCGTGGGGCCAGTTCATGTTGTCTTGCATCATTGCTCTTCTAGTGCCATGACACTGTCTGTCTTATAGGTGTGGCAGCCTATGTGGGCTGGCAGAGCTCCTCCATCCTGAAACCACTGCTACAGCAGGGCCTTAGTGATGCTGAGGAATTTGTCATCTACAAGGTCCTCAACAGCCTTACTTCCATGTGCCAGCTAGGCCTTCTCCACTAACCACACATCTACGAGTTTGTCAGTGACATTGGTGAGAAAGAGAGCTGCTCATTTCCATCATGTCAAAAACCGGCCTTTGTGAAGATGTCGCTCTCTCCCTGTGTAATGATAGGAGGACGAAAACCAATGATAGTAGTATATCACATTTTATGTTCAGATTTTGATAGATGAAAGTGCTGCAAATGAGCCAAAAATGTAAGCTTTGGATAAATGCACAAGAAGCTCACCGTTTTCCTAGCACATCACTGTATCACTATGTGTATCTTCATCTCCCTTTCTGTGTCACCCCAACCTGTGGATTCGCTATGGGGCAGTGGGCTTCATTACCGTGGTGGCCCAGCACCTAAATATTGCTGATGTTTACTGCAAACTGATGCCCCATCTTAACCCCTTCATCACCCAGCCTATCATACAGGTGACCCCACAAACTTTTTGGGGGGGCCAAACAGCAAAGCTGCGTAGGCACCCATTGTTTTTCTACCCTTTCTTATTATTATGCAACATCATCTTCTTTGTCTTCTTCTTCTTCTGGCTAGGATGTCTATGGCACCCCCTAGAACCGTATGGTAAAAAGTTGTGAAATTTGGTACACTTATTGGGGACAGTCCCCTGATTCTACTCCTGTAAAGTTATGTTGAAGTTCAAAGGAATAGTTATAGTCCTGAATACTGATCAGCTGAAATGTATTCTGGGATATCTGAAATATTGAAAACTGTAAGCCGTTTACTGTGTTAACCTTAAAATATCACTGTGCTAGCCAAAACCAAGACCAGGGTTGAGTGTGACAATTGCAAGTTAACTTCTTCTTGCCCAGTGATATTATATTTACTCCCTGGCACAGGAATAACCCCAAATAATTAAAGAATTACAAATAATTTGCTCATTTAATGTAACTTTTATTGAATCTTTGTTCTCACTGTTGTCTTTAATATGTGATCCATCTAGAGGTTTCATTTAAGTGAAACGTCAGCTGAATGTATGTTGTTTTATGAATACAGTAAAAGTTAATTTTGCCAGGTTTCCAGCTATCTGATTTGTGTCAGGTCTAACAGCACATAATAACTGTGTATTCTATAACTCTGTATTCACAGTGAAACACAGTATAACCAAAATTCACCACATATATGATAACCTGCAATGCACAGCCAATTTTGAGCAATAAGCTCCAACTCTTTTCCCTTCTGACTGCAATATGAGTCTGCAATTCAAGAATTGGTAACTGTGTAACTTGTCCTCTGACAGACTGATAAAGAGTGTGAGTGTGTTGAAAGAGATGGTGAGTCGTTCCATCTTCGACTACGCTCTGTGTTCCAAAGACATTAGCAGCCTCTTCAGACACCTGCTGCTCTGCCAGAAACAAATGAAACCGCACCTAATTTAATCATGTTTGTGACATTAGTGGTTTTGAGCGAATAGACTAAAAGTACCTTAAAACAGAAATGTAGACTGAATAGAGAAAAGGGTGACTGACGCCATTCCTTTTGTATATTTCAGTACTGTCCATCAGAGAGCACAGTGTCTCCAAAAACCTCTGCTTTGCTGTTCTGTTTTAGGGAATGACCTGGGTATGCTGGGAATCACTGGTCGGCAAGTGGACCTGATCAAGCCCAAACAGGAATCTGAGGACAAGCGAGGTGAGCAAGTAGACATCCTCTCATCTCTGTGGCTAAATCATATCATAGCTTCTATGTACTCTTTGACAATGACTTCTCAAAGATGACACAATTTTTCATCTTTCACCTTTTTTGGTTTCCTTTTAATTCATGTATTTTGTCTTTTGATTTATTTACAGACTGCATCACCACCACTTCTGTTACATTGCTTGAATGCATTAGTATATGTGCATGGGTCTTTTGAAATGACACATTGTTCATTTTAATTTAATACTTGTAGCTCGTTTGTTACTTTTGCATGGGAGTTTTCCTTTGGACTGTTAGACTGCTGATCCAAATTACGCAATGTAGTGTGTTGGAAAGTTCTCTCTGGTTTCTAATAGCACACAGTGTACTGGCCAACAAGTTTCATTGACCTCTGAAAATGTTTTAATTTAACACTAGAAAAAGATTTTTTTTTTCCCTCTTTATCATTTGTCATTTTGCTACTTGACACCCTCTTATCTCTCTTGTTATTCCCCTAAATTTCTTACTTCTCTTTACTTTAAATTTTGGAAAATGGTTTTGGTGTGACTGGTATGCTGTGTAACTGACATTGTAGCTACTTAGCAGAAGAATCTAACACTGTCAGTATTCACTGTATTCACTGTCTGTATTCTTGCTATTCAACCACGAAAAAACAGTCAGGTTTTTGTCAGAGGAGGTGAAATGATAGATCACAACACAGTGTTACATATTGTCACATTCCTGTTGTTTTAATATTGTTTACAGGAAGATGATCAGTCAAGTGCTCTTACTTTTTGTCCTTTTTATTTAACACTTGACTAAACAGAGTCTTTCTTGACTCAGCTGAGAAGAACACTGCAAATGATTCATGTTTCTCTTTCCTCTCTTTTTTTTCACCAGCTCAGAAACACACGAAGCAGGACTCCAACTTGAACGAAGAGTGGAAGAGCATGTTTGGTTCCTTGGACCCTCCCAGTACAGCGCAGACTCCGTCGACGGTACCTAATGTTTTAGCTCCAACCTCTTGTGGTGGTGAACCCAGTGGAACTCTGACCAGAGATCTGTGAGTGCCTCACTGATTCTTAACCTCCCTCATGTTCCATCCTCAGCCCAGGTCGACTGCAGAGTCGACAGCGTGCACCCCTCCCTCTGTCTTCATGCCCTTTGTCTTCTCTGCTCTCCTTCGCTTCCACCTGTGTTCATCTCTCATTGAAAACAGTTTCAAGCTTGCACACATCTATCACTGCTAACCCTTCATTTGTGTGAGCTGTACTGGCTTTCATGTTTTTTTTTTTCTTAAATACTCCAAATACCTGGTATAGGTTAATAAGTGTCATGTATTTTGGAAGTGTAGTTCTTTTTTTGGCCATGTGGTGTCCTCAGTCTTTGTTTTGTGCCTGTTTAGTTCATTATTGACGCATTGTTTTCGCCTGTGTCCTGTTCCGCCTGTCTATTTAAGCCTCTTGTTTTCTTCAGTTCTTTGCTCAGTCTTGAGTTGTTGCCTAGTGTACGATTCCTGATCAAGCCTTGCAGTAAGCTCTGTGTGTTTTCTTGGATTGTCCCCTGTTGCTGAACCTCTGTTTTTGGGCTAGGATTCTGCCTGCCGTTTTCTCTGGATTTGATACTGGATATCTCTGCTTACTGGTTTTGACCTCTGACTGGAACTGTTTACTGATTTTTTTTATTTTTTTATTTTGCCTGACTCCCTTGGATACCTCTGCCCTGATTCACCCAGTAAAAGAATTACTTTAACTCCATTATCTTTGCCTTGCTTTCTGCCTTTGGGTCTTGCACTTGGCACCAGGGTAAGGCATTGGGCTTTCAAGCCAGAGCCCTGGGTTTGATTCCCGGGTCATACGTCACAAATAAGTATGACTTGCATTCTCAATTTGAATGTCATGTCTACATTTCTGCTGCCTGTTTATATTTTTCATGCAACCATTTTGGGCCTCAAGTTTGAGCTGCATTATATTTCTTTGTGCATAAATCACATTAGTGTTCTTGTCTAGACCTCTCTTGCCCCTGAACTTTGTTCCCCTCTGCATTACACCCCTTATAGGCAGGCACCCAGCCAAGGAAATTTGCAGCACCCCCCACTGTTCAGGTAGTGCAGTCTGTGAGTGGAGCATCCACATACCAGCGACGTATGACCACGTGCAAAGCAGAGCTACAGCAGCTGGTGCAACAGAAGAGGGAGCAGTGCAATGCAGAGCGCATGGCCAAGCAGATGATGGAAAGTGCTGAGTGGGAAAGCAGGCCTCCACTACCAGGTTAACTTATCCCTCTCACTCTGTCTCTGTCACACATACACCACCATAGACAGCAGTGCTTGTCATCAGTACGGGGGACAAATGGTGGTGCACTTACCCTACCATTACAATTTTTCAGTCATTTATGTCCCTGTAACTTACTGTTGATTTTACCTTTGAGTCCTGGTGGTGCAGTTCAGTTATCACAGTTTTTATTATTTGTGTTTACTCTTCAATAAGACCATATGATTATTATATTTTAAGTGTCCCTCAGCATAGTATCCTCTACTGTACTGATATGTATCTGCTTTGCTATAGGCTGGCATCCCAAAGGCTTACTGGTAGCCCATCTTCATGAACACAAGTCGGCAGTGAACAGAATCCAAGTCTCCGATGAGCATTCAATCTTCGCCACATGCTCTAATGATGGAACTGTGGAAATATGGGATAGTCAGAAAATGGAGGGCAAGACAACCACCACCAGGTAACTTGATGCTGTTGTTGGCAGTGGGTCATAAAATACTTTAATATGGTTATAGAAGGGAAGAAAAAGAAAGGATGCTTTCTTTTACTAGGCCTGTTCAAGTTGTATTCGTAACACACATCATGCCTTACGCTGATTGAGAACTGTGACTGAATGAAAAAGCACACCTGATAGTGTGTGTGTGTGTGTGGCTCGCTCGCTCGCTCTCTCTCTCGCTCTCTCTCTCGCTCGCTCGCTAATTTCTTTACTTTGGCTTTATCAGCTGTAATAGTGCATCTGCTGCAGCAGGCAGGTTATATCAGCAGCCTAGAATCAAGTACTGGGCTGTTGTATCTTTGGAGTCCAGTAAGGAGGATCAGTTTTATGAATAAATATGTTTAGAGAGAAATCAGATGGCTCTGTTATTGTGATGCGTTCCAGGTCAGTGCTGACATATACACGCATAGGAGGCCATGTGAAAACCTTGACCTTTTGTCAGGGGTCACATTAATTAGCAGCTGCATCGGACAAATGATCCATCCAGCTACTGGGGATTGAAGCCAACAAGCCTCCCAAATCGCCTAAAGTTCATCCTGTTCAGACCAGGTATGCACTGTAAATGAATCCTTTGATGAATCACAGGAATTTATCAATCTTTTGGGCGCATTTTGTAAAGCTGAAGGAAGTTTGTGTGATTTATATTTCCTTGAAGGTCTCTGGATCCAAAGGATGATTGGTGTGTGTGTGTGGTGGATGTCCACTACTTTAATTCTGGAGCCCAGTCAGTATTGGCTAATACCACTGTTAACGGTGGACGCTACGCCATGACCTGTGCCTGGGACTCCTTACCTCCTTTGCTGTGGACATGCATCAGTGCTCGTTGTGTTTAGGGAAGTGTGATCCTTTAATTGCTTTGTGAGAATGTATGTAATTCTCAGTGGCCCTAGGGAATGTGTTTGAATTCGAGGTAGAGGTGTCAACATTTCTGGTTTTAACTGTAATTGTGGTTTTTAACAACCTGCTTTGCTACTATGGGCAGTGGCAAAAATCTATAGTCTTCTGCTTTGGGAAGGAACTATCTGTTTTCCCACAACACACAATATAAGCAATGAATATTCATAGTACAGTTTTAACACAATGACCGCACATTGGCAGGACCTGAGTGAAACGTTAGACAGACATGCTCTACATGGAGCACAAGCAACAGCACCATGGCATGCTGGGACATGTTCAGCTGCCTATTTCCAACCACTCTCACCCAGCTCGAGCACGAATAAGGCGTCTGCTCATGCACCCGTTGTACCAGTCCTCTGTCATTGCAGGTGAATTTCTGCACCCAGTGTCTTTCTCTCAAACAGCCTTGTGCCATTGCTGAGTTTCCTGTTTGGAAGTTTAAGAACTTTTCTGAAGAGCAGTATGGGGGACATGGAAACAGGGGACAGGAAGTTCACTCTCTGGGCTAGCTCTGCCCCACCTCTTTCAGAGATGCAGGTCTGTCATAAATGGCCCCAATATTGACTGTATTCGCTGCTTGACGTTTGTAATATTTGTAATATTCCTTTTCTTTTAATCATTTTCTCTCTTCCTTGTCATGGTGTTCCTCTGCATTGATATCTTACTGGGGCAACGCGTCTTCATAGCCGTCTCCTCACAGTGTGCATGGGATATACTGCAGATGGCAACCCCTGCTGTTGACTGCTGGTTCTGACACAAGAATTATGTACGGTTGCAATGGCAAATGTTTAGATGGCTCTGTAACTAAGGTTGCTCTAACCTGTTGATTTGCTAATTTGAGCTCATGTCACTCCACTGCTTACTGTGCTCCACTGGCTTCCGGTAGCAGCCCGCATCCAGTTCAAGACACTGGTGCTGGCCTACCAGGCCACAATAGGCTCCGCCCCATCATACCTTCAGTCTCTTATAACTCCGTACACCCCAACTAGGACCCTCCGCTCTCACTCCGGGAACCCGGCAGCCGCTCCTCCCGACCACGCCTCTTCTCCGCCATTGCCCCGAGGTGGTGGAACGACCTCCCCCATGCAGTCAAGACTGTGGAATCTCTTACCATCTTCCGCAGGAAACTGAAAACCCACCTCTTTAGAACACACCTGTCCCCCAATGCCTAACCTCCCTTTCCTAGAGGAAAAAAAAAAAAAAAAAACCTTTGTCTTGTATCTGTGTTTGTCAAAGTATTCCAGGAGCGCAATGCAAAGGGGCAATTTGACGCTCAGTCTTATTGTGATCTCTGCTCACAAGGTATTAGAAATCCGACTGATGCACTGATTGTAAGTCGCTTTGGTAAAATAACTTAATTGTAAATTGAGCGGTATTATATAGTCACAGGTGGTGCCAACGACTCTCTTCATTGCCCCTCTGTCTTTTACAACTGCAAAATCATCGAGGGAACAGAAGTAGTCCAGGTTTGTGCTTAAGTTCATTCTCTAACATTTTGCCTCTTCCCTCCTGTCTCTTCAAGGCTTAGCATCTGGTAGCTGCTGACAGCCCAGTGATTCATGAACAGGCTTTACTGAATGTCTCTCCAAGGGCTGGAAGTAACAAATAATTTAGCACTCTGTGCTTCATGACTGCTATCATTAATTTGGCTCACTTTTTGCTTTAGGAAAAAAAGCACTTTGAAATAATACCCTTGTGCATTTGAGAGAGTTATTTTAGAGGCAGCACAATGACATTTTATGAGAATATCGTTGACTAACAGTTTAAGTAACAGTAGGTGTGCTGACTATTAGTTTGCCATGTCCATATATGACGTTTCTCAGGAATTGGTATGTTTATTTTTGGATTTTTTTTTTTTTTTAAATCCCTACATTTTATACCTTCACTAGGAGAACGACAACAAACAGGAGTGTGTCCACTGAAGACACTCCCTGTCGGGGACCAGAATCACTCCCTGTGGGTCACCATGACATCACGGATATTGCCACCTTTCAGACCACTCAGGGTTTCGTAGTGACTTCCTCCAGAGATGGAATTGTCAAAGTCTGGAAATGAGACTTTGAGCTGCCATTGAGAACACTCATTCTGTAAAGGTCTCATAATTTAACATGTAGTGCACACCTTAGTATAAAGTCAGTTAATATGAAAGAACGAAGTGTCATTAAATAAACAAGAATTTAAGTGTGACTGTGATATCAACTTTTGACTTGTTCTTGCAAATACTGTAACCCATGTTGTGCCTCCAAACAACTGTACAATTGCTTGGTTTTTTGGGGGGGGGGGGGGGGGGGTAGCTGATATGAATGAGTAAAGAGAATCCAGTCAATCCAGGCTGATCCGTTCACAGGTTTATCAATTTTAAAAAAAGGATGTGATGTCATAGAAATCAATACATATGATCATTATCTTTTAAAGACATGAGCTCCTCTCACAACCTCTTTCATGCACACAAATTGAAGTGCATTGGTTTCACAGAAAAAGATGTTATAATCCACACACATTGCTCCTCTCAGTCACAAAAAAGACAGAGCAAACTGATTTGTAAAGTTTAGATTTATGCAATATCCAACAACCTGAATAGAGTTTAATACAAAAGTGGAGTGTGCAGCTAAACAGTATGAAATAAATACCAGTTTTCGTCAGTGCATTGTGACCTATTTGTTTACGTTATAGACCTTATACTTTACAAGCCCATTTCAAATTGTCTTTTTTTGTATATTAAACCATCTGGATGCATAAGAACATTACCAATATATCACAATAGCACCAAAGATGATTTAAATGATCTATGGAGTCAACAGAAAAAAAACAATAGTCAATGCAGTGAGTTAAATTTTGTACACTGTTGACTGACATCTTCTCATATGCTTTTCTGATGAAATATGTTTTGTTTCTCTAATGATAAACAATTCATTTTCTGCACTTTACTTGGAATTATTGAATTTTTGCCACTGACTTTTTTTTAATTTATTTGTTAGCACCAACGGTCAAGTGTTGTATGATATGCTTCACGTTGCTGACATTGTGTCTATATCACAAATGGCTTAATGGCTTAACATAGTCCAGACAGTGATATGGTAATAATGAGGTCTATGACCTCAGAATACTGAAGACATTCTCAAACACAAAGAGCTTCACATGCCTCTTTGGTGTCAAACCTATTTCCATTTCCACCACAGCCGCCATACCAGAACTGGCTGCATTCATTCTGTATAGTGTCATAGTACCATTTCAGGATGTAGTCCTGGCAGGATCCCTGATCTTGCACCATAGAGCACACACCTTTGTAGGAGCAGGACAAAAGAAGGTTACTGCTTAAGGTCCATCATTTTCTACCACATTGTATGTATCCATACCTTATAACAGCCTAGAAGCCTCTGATCCACTTGCAGCAGATAACAATCTATTGTGATTCAGTTGACTGATAAGCTGAATCAGAGGAGTACAGATAATATGTATCATGTAATATTTCCAAAAATTAAAAAATAGCCTTCCTGAAACATCTACTATATGTGCAAAGTAGTCCTACAGTGCCAGGAGGCACTGTTGGGAGGCAAGGTAAACAAACAAAGAGAAAATGGTGAAGAAATGCGAGCAGTATTTCTTACCCTTGTCTACGAATGTTGTGCCCACTTGCTGTTGTTCAAATATAAGACCTGCAAACGAATGTCTGGCATCATTAAAGAGTCTCTAATAAATGGATGGAAAGCAGTGTCTAAAATTACAGTGTGAGAGTGGATAGAACAGACCAATGTAAATAACTATGCTCTTCATAAACTGCATCAAAAGAGATGTTTACACTGCTTGTCTAAGTGTTTGTCCATAACTTGTCTAAGTGTTTGTCCATTGTCCAAACAATCACCTGGATTTTTTTTCTTCATCAAAATGCTCTTTTTGACAATGACCCAAAAAACACACTTAAAAGTACAAAGGGGTACTATTCCATTAAAGATGGAATGATACATGTATCAACATACCCATATTCTTTTAACTGAAATAGGTTTTTAAAAAATACTGCATGGACTTGCATACATCTGATACTGTTCTCATTCATTCTCACAGGACATGGGAGAAAGCAGCATCTTTTACTTTTGGTCTTTGTTAATGAACAGTGATTTTTTTTCTTTTTGGACTTCAAAATTTAAACAATAACAGTGCTTGCGTACTGAAATAACATATTCAAAATATCTTATTTACAGTTTCATTACATGGAGGTCAGCATCATACTGATTACATGCTAAGCAGTCAAGCACGTTTCTTTTGTAGAAGCAGTAAGGTATGTGACCACCTGCACACCACTACTGACAAAATATCTGATGAAACAATTATTACACAGGATGGGTTTTCGGGCCTTCACTTGTAAAATGTGACCAAACTTTCCTTTTATTTTGAGTTGTTTATTTTATTTTATTGTGTTTGCCTTTAAAATGAACAGCTTTGATTCTACGTGATCATTAAGACCAAATAAGGTATTTCATAGGCTCTCGTAGGAATGTCGATTGGTCGCAGCATTGAAGTGGAAGACAGATAACTTACTTTTTCTGCCACATGTCTGGAAGCATTCTCTTTCCGTGCTAAACCTGTTGCTGTTACCGTCGCAACCGCCGTACCAGAAGACTGTGCATGCACCAATCGTATTATTATAGTACCATCTTTGCACATACTCTCCACAAAAGGTGCCGCCGTCCATGTCAAGCAGACACTGGGCTGAAACCAAAATAAGCTCACTTACTACTGAACCAGTCACATGCAGGGAACATGCAGAGTGCTGCAGTCACACAAATCATGCTGCTGCACCCCCACCCCCTCACCTCATGCCAACTGCACACAGATGTAGACACACACATGTAAAAAAACAAAACAACAAAACCAAAACAAAACATGCAAAACTGCCATGCTTGTATTTAGATTAACGCGTACTCACAAGGTGTTAAGTTTAAGTTTAAGTTTAAGCTAAACTTAGGTGTAGCTGTCCATATTTTG
The DNA here is from genome assembly GCF_902362185.1 of Chanos chanos. NCBI lineage: Eukaryota > Metazoa > Chordata > Actinopteri > Gonorynchiformes > Chanidae > Chanos > Chanos chanos. Next base: position 35,297,408 of record NC_044502.1, read on the forward strand.
CATGCGTATTTTAATTTGTACTATAAAAAATATTTTACTTCTTTAAAGAAAATTATTTACCTATTAATCAGGTTTTAGGTCTTTGCAATATCAGTCAGATGGATTTTAAAACAAATCTTTATTACTCCATATTTTTCCGTGGCAAACTTTAAGTTTCAAATGGGCTGTTTTTTTTCCCTTTTGGTTTTAGGTAGGTTGGTTTTAATCCAAATTGGGCAACAAAGTTTTCCAATATGAAACATTTCACATCCATTTAGCTCAAAGAGATAACGTTCTTCACTTTTTAAGCTTTTGTTTAACAAACACAACTGCTTCCACCTGGCCCCATAAGAGCTGTCCACAGTTAGTACAAATAGGCACTAGAGGTCACCATGGGAATGACTGTTAGCAAAGAGACGCAATTTAGAGAAAATTCATCTGTTCACCATCTGAGTCTCCACGCCCAAAGCTCTCCTGCTCCCCAAATCCTGAATCAAGTGTTGTTTGACCACCTCCTTGTGGGCTTTCAGTGTATTCCTCTTGCCCTGTGTATTCCTCTTCCTCAGGAGGTGTGGGCACAGGGACCCTATTTAAAAAAACAACCTTTCTTTTTTTCCATTTTTTTTCAGTAATGTTGTCATTGCATGCATCTCTAATGCTCTGCAGATGCAGTATATTTATGAACCTTATTACTGTGCCAAACAGGAAGTACTTTGTAAGTCTTACTTTTGCTTAAATGGACAAAAAAAGCCCCATTTCAGTGGATACAACTCATTAATACCAAGATATGGCTTAGACTTAAAATGATTTATAGGTAGATCATTATTTATACGTTACCTCTCAATGGGCCTTTCTGCAGCTAACAGAACCTGGCTATCACACTGTTCTTTGATAGTTGGAGGAGGGTAGCTGTTAAGCTTGACTGTATCCAGAGAGGGGAACAAAACAGTTAAAATGGAAAATTTTCAGTGATCAGTAAGAAATAAGGAAGCATTCACCCACTGCTAGTTAGCTATATCTGGTTGACAAAGAATCATTTTTAGTATAATTGCCTTCCCCTTTGGTTTAGTATGATATCAGCATCATTTGAACAAGAAGATCCTAATTTTTTCTTACTGTTTAGAATTTGGAGGAAGGTCCTCAGGAAGCGCATAGCGTACACCTGTTCTCCATTCTTCAGCTGACCCAGGTGAACCATGTGATGCTCTACAGGCAGGCTGGCCAGGTCTTCCACCTGTGTGCTGTTAAAGCTGTTCCCAACTGTCAGGGTGAACAGTATTATGCCCTGACAACGAGCCACTCTGGAAATGAGGTCCAACTTGGCTCTATCATAGTAGGAGGTCTCCTCGCCAACAATAGTCAACACCATCTTGTTCCTACGAGCCCTCGCAGCTCTGAGAAGGACATTTTCTATGACATGCTCTACAGCAAGACCCAGTGTGGAGTAGCCACCCGTTTGCTGCAAGTTCTGGAGAATAATTCTCTTCATCTGGTCACGATCCCGGTACTGCTGTAGGTTGAATATCTCTTTTACCGAAGCCTGTGCATCCACATAGGATGAGCTCTGCTGATAGAGTGCCACCCGGGCTTGCCCACCAGCCTGGTTTGGTTGGCTGCTAATAACTATCTGATCGAGCAAAGAGCCCAAGACCTCCTTCACTCCACTGTACTGGTCTGCAGCAAGACTGCGTGATCCATCCATTAGTACAACCAGGTCCAGATCCACCTCTTTGGGAACCTGTTCTAGGACTATGCCAGCACATTCACTTGCTGGGCGGCAGTAATCTGAGTAGAGAGCAGATAATTAAACATGACCAAAACCCAACACTGTCTACTTGGATGTCCACCAATGGCTTTAGATATGACATGATCTAAAGGCTCATCTGATATTGACACAAACAGAATATATGTATTTATACCACCATATTATGACATTTGTGAAAAGCAAATAGTGTCTAAGTTTTATCTGGTCTTACCAAAACATATGACACACTGCTGGATCCGCCTCAGCTCAGGACTATTGCTTAGGTCTGCTGATCTTCCCAGTACAGACAATATGAAGCTCCCTGTCTCATCAGCCTGTATTACAGAAAAAGCAGATCTTAAGCCCTCCTCCATCTTCACCCTCTAACTTTTATTTAATAAAAGCCTCTTGAAAGGGATGTAGTCTTATATGATTTAGAAACACTACTGCATTCATTTAGCCAATTACCTCAAAAGCCCTGCGAACATCGGGAGCATTCCTGAAAGCAATCACACCGAGGGAGATGTCTAGAGCCTTGAACTCAAGCACTGCAGTGATGATGGGTCTGATGTCCTGGGATGGCCCGTTGGAGAACAAAATTGCCACCTTCCTCATCAGCATTCCTCGACGGACACGCTTAAAGACATTTCTGGCCACGAAGCGCATGGCGGCACCAATGTCACGGCGACCAGATGTGCGCTCCAGAGCAATGTTTTGCACAGCCTCTAAAAGAGTCTTCTTGCGTTGGTAGTCCGAGAAGCGGATCAAATATTTGGTGTTGGCACTGTAAGAGACCACAGCAACACGTGCCCCGGTAGGACAGTTGCTTTCAGCGATGTTGATATTCTCCAGAAGAAACAGGAGTGTGGAACGCATTCTCTCAAACACCTGTGGAGTCACATCTTCAGACATGTCCAGACCAAACACTAGCTCCGTAGGGTAAGCAGGGCATGATGTTTGGGCTAGAGGTATGACAGAGAGAATGACAGATTTCATTACCCTCTTAGTTAAGTTACTTCAGTTTGCCTTTCTTCTCTACAGTAGGTGTTCCCCATTCTTTTGATGAAGTTCCAGAGCACTAATTAAGAGGTACATTCATTTGCACTACAAATAACCAGTTCTTGATCTGCTTAAAATTCTGGAAAAAGTTGAAATACAACACTTACCTTTGCAGCAAGCTGGTGGAGAGGAAAGACAGCATTGTGTGTAAGAGATAGTTCAAATCATAAGTTGTGCTAAGCCACATGTAATGACCAATTTACTGAATTTCAACACCTGAACCTAATGGAATAAAACAATCTACTGAAAAAAATGTTAAAGGTGCCTTGGTAAATACAGTAAATATCAAAGGCAGAATATTGACAAATGACTCATGAAACAAAAATATCTGCTGTTTGATATATTGACAAAGATATACTTACCACATTTGTCACGAACATACGTGATAAGTTGACAAGGCTGGAAGAACAGAAGGAACAATTCTTTAAGTACCTGTTGGAGCATACTACAAAAGTAAACTTGAAATAATGAAGAACAGGACAAAAACTTACAGACATATCAGTGGTTCCTGGTGGTCCCCTGGGGCCCTAACAAAAAAAAAAAGAAAAGAAAAGAAATAGTACAAAGACATACTGGCAATAGTGGATTAATTATGAACCAAGTATGTAGGCCTCAAAAATATAATTACAGACCCTATGTCCTGGTGGTCCTGATGTCCCAGGATCACCTGTTGGGCCACGCCCACCAGCATTACCCTGTTTCATAACAAATCAATGATGAATTAACAAAAATTAACCAATCATTCAATAACAATGTATCTCTTAAAATATACTTTTATCTAATCTCTCTAACCGCTCTTCCACGATTGCCTTTAGCTCCTTTTGCTCCAGGCCTTCCTGGGTCACCATTCTCACCCTGAGGACCAGAGAAAAACATGTTAAAAATTTAAAAATAAAAATGTTTAGCTTATGTTTCTTTAAATAATTGTCTGAGAGGGCAGTTAACTGAGGTTTAATTATCTGAAAGGATGGCTAACTGAGATGACTCACCTGTAATCCAGGATATCCAGGAAAACCTCTATCTCCCTTTAAGATGAAAAGAAAGATCAAAAAATTGTCTTCAAGCTCCATCCAAGAGTTTCCTTAGCCCTATAATATGTCATCTATTCAATAAATGAACGAAAACATTTAATTCCACCTACAAATAAACACGTGTTGTTGCAGGGTAAAATCAAAAGTAACTAAACTGTACCTTCTGCCCCTTAGGTCCAGGGATTCCATACCCATCTAAACCATCCATACCCTGTTTGAGACAGATAAGGACATACGGAGTACTTTATCATTATTATATTACGTTATTTTATTACGCATATTACTACACCAGTCTCTGATGCATTTGTTACATAGAAAAGCCCTTGATTATGGCTAAAGCATGTTAGCATGCTAGACAAACACAACTTCAACATCTGTATATTTCACACCCATATTACTGGGTGTGAGATATAATAACTTGCAGCATGGTGTCCACACTTGGAACTCTGAACTGTCTATGATACATGGGGAAGCATCCATGCTCTACGTCCTCTCTGATTAATACTGTATTAACACAGGCTGACTGCTTACCGGTAGTCCTCTTGGGCCTGCTGGTCCATTAGCTCCCTTATCCCCGGGGGCACCCGGCTGGCCCTGCGCACACAAATAGATAAAAGAAGGACATTTGACACAAGAGGGACACTTGGGAACACTGGACAGCAAGTGGTAGAGGTAAAACTCTAACTGTGTGAACAAAATGTCTTAGAAAGTGTGAAGTTAGTGTGATTCACATACCTTTGGTCCTCTGTGGCCAAAACTCCCCTTAGACCCAGAGCCTCCTGGCAACCCTGGCGAGCCCTAACAGAAAGCCAAATATGTTCTCTATTATTGTTTTTTTCTGACTTAATGTAAGTAGCCTCACTGACTGATCAGTGAAATTAAATGATTTCTGGAAAATGAGCTACAATTTATCTACAGACTCACCTGAGGTCCAGGCAGTCCAGGCATCCCTTTCTGTCCATTAACACCTCTCAAACCCCTTTGCCCCTAAAGAGATAAAATTAGGAATATAATTAAATCTTCGACAAAAATAGAAACACAATGTTACAAAAGATCAGGAAGATACAGGATGACTCATGAGATTCAAGCTCAAAGATAGTGTTAGGATGAAAAATATGAAGGGTGTGTTGATTTTAAATGTTATGCCTTTTGCACTTCGGTGAGGTTGTTCTTGACCTTGTATAGAAGTGACAGAGAAGCGTTTCTGAGTAGATAACGTTCTAGAATCTGAAGATGTGATTAGTGTTTCAATGCTCTACCTTCAGTTCACTGGAAATAATAAAGGGGAAAGTTATTGGCTGCTTACTGTATAGCAAGCAGATCTTGATTGTCATTTTATGAGCTGACTGGAGAAGCTTTAAAGGTTTTATTAAACAGGATGACACAACATACTCTGTTGTGCTGATTATAATGCTGTTATATTAAACTTTTGTCCTCCCTCCTCATGGTGTTTTGGATTATTATTATTGTATTTTTAATCTTTTTTCTTTTAGTGTGTCAACTTGACATTACAGAGCAAGTAATTCCTTACTGTTTGTACTTGGAAATTATTAGGCCAACATTGTAAAATACAAGTGAACCATGATACACAAAGAAAAATATTCAAGAGACATAGAATACATCTCTGATGCCAAGGATCGCAATAATGTGGTTTATTAAAGGGATAGAGAGAGGCAGACCACATTGACTAAATCAGATAATTACCATTGGGCCTGCGGAACCAGGGGGCCCCCCCAATCCTACTTCACCTGGTGGTCCTCTCTGACCCTATCATCACACAAGAAAACACAGACAAACCAACTAAAACAATTAATACTACACAGCTTGCTTCAACCTAAACTCTGCTTCAAAAAAATACTATGGAGTTAAAGCAGTAAATGCATCATGGCAAAGATATAGATGTTAGGAATGAGTTCTGGTAACAAACATGATGGCGGTTGTGCTGATCTGAACAAACAATGTGGTGAATATTATGTACACTGATATTTTACCGGAAGGCCTGGTGGACCTCTTCTGCCTCTCTGGCCCTTTAAAACAGAAAGTGGAACATCTTTAACAGAGGGTAAGAAGGTATTAGTGCTGACATGTGAGATCATTATATCACACATCTTGATGTAGCTGAGAGAGAACTCACTGGTTTTCCATTGTCTCCTGCTTGCCCAGGTCCACCATCTGGTCCTGCATCTCCCTATTATCAGTAGCAAAACAAGATGGAGTTTAATGCAAAGAAAAATGTCATTGTTGATTGTGCTTCTTACTGGCAGTAACATTGCACCCTATCTACAACCCTATATGCTCCTTTGCTCTTACACATACACACAAACCTGCCTTTGGCACAAATCAGCAACAACACAAAATCTCTTTAAAAAAAAGAAAAAGAAATAAGCAAACAAAGAGTTGCCTGGACTTTGCAACCTGTGGCTTACCCCACACACTACACTGATGAGTATAAAACTGTGTGTGTTTACAGTAGGGATGTGCAGAGAGCCCAGTATTTGTATCTGTATCTGTATTTTATGAGGCAGCAAAATTATTTTTGTATTTGTATTTATGTTCGAATAAAAGTGGAAATAGGCTTAACAATCCTGTTTTTGTTTTTGTTACACTTCTAATTTTAGGGTATTAAAGTGTTAATATAAGTGTTCTTCAATAAATTATTATAATAATTATGAACACTTAAATGTAATATTGGTTTACGGTTTTCATAAACCCAGAAATAAACATCTATAACCATAAACATCACTGAAAAAAAAAAAATCATTTTAAAACTAACATTCAGTTCCAAATCCACGCTCAAGCCAATAAATTAAACTCAAAACTAATAAATGTCTATGTGAACAATGTGAACCCCGCCACCAGCTGCAATAATTGGAGGATTCAACCGTGTAACACACAGGCTGACTGAGCAGTGAGCACAGTGTGTAGGTGATCTAGCGAGCAACTACAGTACACTGCTACGGCTGACGTAGGATAATCTGCTACGTGGAGGATCTTGTTAAGTTATACTTTAATATAGGATTCACAAATAACAAAATACTTAATCATTTGGAACATCAGCACCATATCATTATAAGTATCAGGACTTTGAGAAGATTGTGCAAGAAACTATGTGTATTCCAAAGAAAGAACCACACTAACTTAGAGGAAATTGCCACAAGAATAAAGTCATAATTCTACAGGGAAAAAGTCATAATACTACAAGCGTAAAGTCGTTATTTTAGGCTACGTGTTATTTTAGACGGGAAATATCAGAAGAGCCTGCCGCCTGCATTAAAATGAGGAATGTGGAGCATCTTGTGAAATTATACTTTAGTATAGGTTTCACAAATAACGAAATATTTCACTGTTGGCACATCAGCAACATGACTTTATTCTCGCAATATTACAAGCTTATTCTTGAAATCTCAGAATTTGTTTCCCTCAATGTGGGCCTAAAACTCCGTCATAATGAGCCACCCCTAGTTTATAGTGAAAATAATTTAATGTAATACTGACTCTTGGGCTGGATAGTCATTTAATGAGGCAAAATGAACAGCAAAAACTTGAAAGAGTGTTTGCAAAGTGAATGCAAACAAAATCAGCAGCTGGCCATACAAGACTAAATAAAAACTCACATTTGGTTGAAATGCCTCTATGAAAGCTGTGTGACCCAAATATACATAAATTAGAGCAATATCCATATGAGAACAAATGAAGTTAAGAAATTAGGAACACTTGATGTTTATTGACGCACCTGTATTCCTGAGTTGCCAGTCTCACCCTTTGGACCTCGGATGTTGTTGTCAGAACCTGGCTCCCCCTATCACATCAAAAAATTATACAAGCAAAAAGTCATGCTGCAGTCAATATTTGTTTATATTTTTGATTTCGGTCTCTTTGGGGATCATCTCCTATAGGATGTAATATCCTGTTGAAAAGGCTGAACATGAAAATTCTACTTACAGGATCTCCTCTCAGACCACGTTCCCCAGGGACACCTGGCTCTCCCCTGATGCCTCTCGGACCCTGTGGCAGGACCACAGAGTAGAAGCTCAATGTTTTTCATACTATTTATTTATGTTTTGAAGATAAGTGTACTGGGTTTTTAGTGGAAGTATACAGCATTGCATAAATGGACAAGAAGTACAGCACAGTCGCTGTTTTGAATGAAATGAATGGGGAATTGAAGGAAAGTAAAGTTGGAGTTGAATTACTGGGCTGCCCGGGTCTCCTCTCTGTCCAGATCCCCCTGGTGTTCCAGTGACACCCTGAGGAGAGCAGATTTACGCTAATTAATGAATCAGACAATGAAAAAGGAATGTATTAATTCATCCAAATGAAGCTGCGTATGATCGTTTTTCCAATAAAAGGCTTAGAGCAGGGCCAAATACAATGTTCTCTGCAGAAAGAGTGTGAACTATAATTACCTGTTCACCAGAAATTCCATCCAATCCATCTTCTCCATCATCTCCCTATCAAACAGCAAATTTATCTCAAGTATAGCAAGCTGTATTACATCACAATTCAGTTACAAGAGACTGAATACACATTATTATGGCCCATCACAACAAGAATAGCCTTAACAGGCTTTACTGTTACTTGCAAAATTTACATTGTGTTACGTAAACATTATGTTACATAAACATTAAGTTATGTAAACATTGTGTTACATAATTGAAGTTATGGTAGGTTGAGCTTGGGTAAGGTTGAACAATGCAGATACACACCTGATCACCCCTATAGCCTCTGCCACCCTGCAAAAACAATGAAGGAAAGATGGATGAGATATTTCCATTCTGAGACTTAGACTGGCTATGGTAGGTGTATACTGGAACAGGTGATGAGTCAGTTATGGTAGGTGTGTACCAGGGCAAGTGCTAGGCTTTACCTTGAAACCTCTTCTCCCAGGACAGCCTTGATGGCCTTGTGTTCCATTTAAGCCGGGTGGCCCTCGCTCTCCCTTTATCAAAGAAGCATACACACAATGTGTCCTCCATGCATATCTTTGATTATTTTCACTCTGTTAGATTAGACTGCCATGAACATGTCTCTCTCAAGCGGAATAAATTGCCTGTGTTATAAATAGCCAGTACGCTGTCTCAGTCACTCAGTCACTCATTATCACACTTACAGGTCCTCCTTCATCACCTGGGAATCCAGGGAAGCCCTTCTGTCCAGGTGAGCCCTGTTCCATGCCAGATAAAGATAGCTAGTAAATTGTCCAAAAGATTTCACATGGTAATTTTAGAGAAAATTACTTTTACTTGAGATCAGATACATCACCTTTTGTCCTGGAGGTCCATAGGGGCCCCGTGGTCCCTCCTGGCCAGAGCATTTGCACATGACGTTACAGCACTCCCTTAAAGCAACCGTATCCTACAGAGAGAGAGAGAGAGAGAGAGAGAGAGAGAGAGATGTATGGGAGGGTGGCGCAGATCAGTGATCAAGCAAGTGGGATGGAAAAATTGTGGTAACGTTATCAAAACATTAAGATTAAATATAGCCCCAGGTGTTCTCATCTAACTGTACTGCTCTCTTATTCGCCTTTGATTTAAGCTTTTTTCCAGAGACATCACAGTTCCCTAGCTCTAGTGAATGTAACCAGTTTCAGCCCACCTGTGCTCTAGAGTGCCAGGCCACACTGAACTCTTAACACAAGCAGTTTCTGAAGACTAACATGATCTTGTTCTTCCTGCTTTAAAATGACTTTACTCTGAAACTCTGTAGCGCAAGACTAATTTTAATTTTTGTCTGGATAATTTCCCCCTCCTTTTCCTTCTTTACTTTCAGGAAGGCCTTGTTCACTGGTACTTTTACACTGATTAGCTCTCTAAAGAATTCACAAAAAGGAATTTGCATGACTTACAATCTGCTGTACCATGGTACTGGGCAAGCTTTGCATGCCTATGATTAGAGGCTGCTTGTAGCCAAAGCCACGGCCAAACTCCACTTGCTGAAGATCATTGATGTTTTGGACTCCCTCCAGGGCCACTGTCAGCAGTGCGTGAACTCCTAGTTCATAAAATATGATATGTTTTACCACATAACAGTTCACATTAAGGTATCTTAAAACCATCCCAGTATTGGGATACTGTTTGTTTTATGGTTTATTAAAACTGAGCCGCACACTTTGTCAGTACTTCTGCCAGGGCTGTGGAACTTGGCCGCCCTGCTGGCCATTATGTGAATTTCATGCCTTGTGCTTTTGTTTCTGTTTTGGTATTGCCATGTGCTTCTGTTTGTTCCTGTGTACTCCTGTCCCCGCCCCCCACCTGATCCCTATTATTACCTGGTTTGTTTCATCCAAAAGTCTGTCTCTGCTGTTAATTATTCTGTGTATTCTGTGTATTCTGTGCCAATTTGGATTTGTTGCCTTGTGGATTACTGGTTGAATTGGTTCTGACCTACCTTTTGCCTTATGTATTGGATTTGTTTGCTCTGCGGATCTTTTGGTTTTGACCCTGGGCTGGACTTTGTTTCTGAGATTGCTTGATTTTTCTAATAAACTTGATTTTTTTTTTTTTTCCCTCCCCCACCTACTGTGTCTGCAATTGGGTCTTGGCCTGTCAACTCTTACACACTTAGAATGTCGTAAGCTTTATTTCTTCTACTTATCTAATCCTGTTCTAATTACTTTCAATAGTCTGCTCTGAACTGGCTCATGAACTTGACTTTGATTTCAATAAGGGAGCTATTCAGTCTGGGCGTAGTTTTACCACATCTGTCATTTGAGGGAATAGTGGGAAATATTCTTTATATGATCATGTTTTGTAGTGTCACCATACCACTCTCCCTTAGGCCCTTTGAAGCAAGCATAAGGTTCTCAACAGATTCATCCAGTCCATCTGTGAAGATGACTAGCACCTGCAGGGGACCAGTAAGATAGATGAACATCCAAAGGACAGATCAGGCAAGGAGAAAACATACGTTAGTGAAGACAAATGGTGCAGACTGTATTGTCAGTAAATGGCATGATTTGCCTGAGGGTGACAATGAGAATGAAGTGTAACTCACTTTAACACCAGCAGTGGACAACCTGAACTTCTCTTCAAACGAGGACAGAAGCTGGGCATTAAAAGATAGATCTACAGGTGGTAAGTCCATCACCTTTTCAATCACATCTTCACTGTATTTCTCAAAGTTTGTATCATATATCACTGTCCCACCAGCAGACACAACACGGAAGCCAATTCGCTCCTCAACACCATCTTTTGTGATACAGCACAAGTCATTCAGATTGGACATGTAGCGGACAATCTGAGGCAGGTAGGTCTTTAATTTCGCCTGGCCATTGAAAAGTTTCTGTGAGCCTATGCGACGGGTGATATCGAATCCCAGCCCAATGTCTATAATGCAGCCTGTAAATCAAAAAAGAAAATTTGGGAAAAATCAGACAAATTTGGGACCAATATTGGGTCTCATGCAAGAGAGGAAAATAAACAGACTACCAAGCAAGAATTTTAAATAGATCCATATTTCACTACCTTTTGTGCCATTCATAAAGTGTCTCAGAGCAGCAAATCCCGGTAGCTCTCTGATTTAAAAGCATGTCTGACTGAAATTTAGAGCATCTTTGTGTCTTAAGTACGTAGGAATCAACATAGTGGTTGACAATGAGAGTCATGTTTGAGGACCTTTCTAGAAAGCAGTGATGTCCTTCAGATAGCCTATAAAACAATACCACATTACTGCAAGTGTGTGGTATTGTTTTAGCTTTGACAGAAAAGAGCTCCTCAGAGAAGACATTTTGTGAGATTCAATAATCACGGCAATAGGTTTCAAACTCTCTGCAAAGATAAGTCACTCTCATGTTGTTATTCCAAGCAACAGGACAAACTGCTGACCAAACATTAAATCATTCCAGATCCGTCTCACATTTTCCACTGACACCTTGACATTGAGGTGAAAGGGATGCACATTTAAGCCTAAACATCTGTTTTACTGCTTCAAAAGCTGTGAACAGTGGGGGACGCTCTTAAAAGCGATTTTTGCTCCTCATTGAAAGCAGGAATAAATGCTTTCAGTAACTCTTGCTCTGAGGCAGAAGTGATTTCAAATGGAAATTTGCTTTTAGTGTAATTCCTAAGGGTAACTCTGAGAAACCTCATAAATGCTGGCCCCTCTTTTAATAAAATTGTGATTATACTGTTTACCCATCATTGATTTTCCATGATCTCGCTTGTTAATCTCACATAAAACAACTATAAAGTGATACAACTATACAAATAACAGAATTGACAGTGTGACAAAAAATTGACTGTTAATGTGTTTGAGCTATGAGAGGGTGCTCCCTAAATAAGTCAAAATCGCTAAATCATGCTGCCAATCAGCGTTTTCTTGTATAGAGGGGATTTTTGTGTAAGTAATGAAAATTGTCACAGTGAAGTTATGTTAACTCACCTTTTTGTTCTTGTTGGTCTGGTTTGCAAATGCTGTCATGCACTTCAGATATTGTCTTGTTCACTAGCAGAGCAGAGAAACTGTCCTTGTTAAAAACTTTCTGCACGGAGCCAGCAATATCAATCAATGGTCTTAATTTAATCTGCCCAATTCCAATAACGTACACCTCAATGTTCATATCTCTGATCTCTTTTGCAGCCTCTGTTACACTGTCTGCTGAGTCACCATCAGTGATCAGGAGCAGGTTTTGAGATATGCCTTGGTTTATTCGACTTCCATTGTTCGCATGGAAGAACTCCTTGATGTGTCGCAGTGCATTCCCAATTCGTGTGCCGTCTTTCATCTGTTCGATGACCTCAATGGCACTCTTCACATCCGCTGCGTTGTCAAATTTATTCAAATGGAACTCTGCTCTGTAGTTAGTGCTGAATTGGGCCACACCAACTTGAAAATAGTTTGGTCTTATACGGAACTCATCCACAAGTCGCCTCATGAATTCTTTCATTTGCTTCCATGAGCTCTCTGTAATGCTCTCTGACCCATCTATCAACAGAACTAGGTCTGCAGCTTCTTTCGTGCACTCTGAAAGACATTACCACCAAATGACAAAGGAATGTGAACTCCCTCAATCAATTTATCACTTAATCTATAGAAATAATATTTAAGTTGATGTGCAGCACGTTTATGTTTGTCAGTCAGTCCTAATGCATATATAATACATGGCTTGTGTGTACATATGGAATAAAACAAGATATGTAATTCATAACCTGTTGACAGTAGGTTGTGCGATTGTTTAAGAATCTTTGTGTTTACCTGGTATGGAACTGTTACAGACCACACTGGAAATGTTTACATGCAGGGCCTCAAGCTCTGCATAGTTGTCAACATAGAAGACTTTCTTTTCATCCCCTGTGATGATCTCCAGCTCACTTCTTTTAGCCCCTTTCACCCCAATTCCATATACACTTATCTCATTTTTCCGCAGTTCACTGGACCAGATGGGTAAACTGTATGGGTCTGTGGCTTCACCATCTGTGATCACAAATAACATCTGAGGAATATGCGCGGCACCCCGTCCACCGTGCTCAGGTCCGAAATAAGCCAGGGAGTACTGCATAGCCTGAGCTGTGTAGGTATTTCCACCAGGTGCTGTCAGAGCGTTGATGGCATCCCGCACCTGCCTTCGACTGTAGTACTGATTCAAAGAGAAACTGGACTGTGCTGTGTCAGAGAAGAGAATGGTGCCAAAACGTACACGATTCTCTCCAACCTGGGTGTTGTTCACCACGGAGGTCATAAAGCGCTTCATACTCTCAAATTCTTCTACTTCAATGCTAGATGAACCATCCACAAGGAAGATTACATCCGCTATCTGTGTTTTTTGACAATCTAAAGAGACCCAGAGAACAGAGAATTACTTTGAGATGCTGTCATACATTTTTGCTCATGCTGAGGATTTATTTCTTTAAAAAGGGAATGGTGAGGAAATCATCTTCGTGTCTACACAACTCACCAGTCCTAATTTCTGGTTAGACTGATATTTTACCTCTTTAAGTATTTTATTTCAGCATATTTATACTTGATCATGTGCATAAAACAAGGAAGAATCTCTACAGAATTTGTTACGTCTCCAAGTTTACTGAAACATGAAACAATCTCAACTCACCATCTTCAGCGGTACATATCTCTAGCAGGATGTCCTTCTGCAACTTCTCCAGTGCATCAAAATCCCTTTCCACATAAACGTGGTCTGTAGTGCCACTAATTTCCAGCAACTGTGTGCTGTTAGCCTGGGCCACACCAATGGAGTAAATGATAACACCTTTGTTTCTAAGGTCCATAGCAGGTTCAGCAACTTCATCTTGGGCCTCACCATCTGTTATCACAATGAGGTATTTTTGGACACCGGGCCGTCCACCTTTGCCCGATTCAAAAAATGGTGGGAGGAATTTAAGCGCTGCCCCAGTCAGAGTGCCACCATCCAGTTGCTGTATGGCAGTGAGAGCCTGCTGCATTTGCATTTTGTCATAGAAACGATTGAGAGCAAATGCCTCTTGTTGTGAAGTGCTGAACTGTACCACACCAAGCCGCACGTTATTCGGCCCAATAACTGCTCTCTGCACTGTGCTGTTTATAAAGGCTTTCATCTTAGAGAAATCATCTGTGTTGATGCTTCTAGAGCCGTCAATCAGAAAGAGAATATCTGCCACCATACTCTTACAAACTGTGAAGAGGAATAAAAAAATGAATGGTGTCTTTGTTGCTCTGCAGTCAGGGTCTGCAAATATCACTGTCTGAGACACAATTCAACAGCATCACAGACACACTCTTATGTTACTTCATGCTGTTGAAAGAATAAATAGCCATTTAACTTGAGTGTTATTTATGTTTTATGTCTTAAAAAAGATATTAATAAAATAAAATCCCTAAGCTCTCTTACCATCATCAGAACAAATATCAGTGACAATTTCATCCTTGATAGGTGTCAGAGAATCAAAGTTTGTGACAAAGAATTTCCTCCTCGTGTCCCCAGCAATGTCAAGCAGCTCAGCCTCATTGGCATCCTTCACACCGATCGCATAGACGGTAATGCCCCGGTTCCTCAGTTGCTGTGCTGGCACAGCCACATCATCTGTGGATTTACCATCAGTGATGACGATGAGAATCTCCTGTACCCTGGCACCACGGCTGTTTTCAGCTTCTTCAAACTTTGAGGTCATGAATTCCAGTGCTTTGCCTGTTTTTGTGCCACCTCCCCTCTGCAGCATATTATTCACAGCTCTCTTCAGGGTGACATTGTTTGTGTGTTGAAAAAGGCTGAACTCCAGTGTTGGTTCATCTGCAAACTTCACCACACCAACGCGCACTTGCTGTGGCCCAATAGGGAACGTTTCCAAAAATTTCACAATGAACTGTTTCATGTCATTGAAGTCTGAATTGCTAATGCTCCCAGACTGGTCAATAAGGAAGTAAATGTCTGATTCGTCTGTCCTCATGCATCCTGGAACAAACAAATGTCTGTTGTAAAATGATAATACAAACAATATTTGTGAAATAGTTAAAGCAACAGCATCATGACTCATAACACTGATTTTTATTTAAACTCTAACCTCTTTTGACAGTTTGCGTTTTGGGTGGTTTGCTGATGGTCTGGCACAAAGTTCTCTTCAGACTTCTATCTAGTGTCTGGAGCTCCGTAAAACTTTCAACATTGAACACAAACTTTTTAGACGGGTAGGAAGCAATCTGCTGCAGCTCCGTCATGTCAGCATCTTTCACCCCGATGGCATAAACCGTCACTCCGTCACGACGTAATTCAGCAGCAGCCATGGTAACATTATCTGAGGATTTTCCATCAGTGATGACAACGGCTATCTGTTGAACACCAAGGTGTTTTCTGCTGCCCCTCTCCTTGGTGAAAACGTTTGTCCTGGCAAACCTCAGGGCCTTGCCTGTTTCTGTTCCTCCTCCCCTGTATGGCAGGCTGTTAATGTATGGTAGAATATCAGCCTTGTCTTGTCTTGTATCCAGGTACAATTCACATGTAGGCTCTGTATTATACAGCATCACTCCAACGTTGATGCCTTCTTCACTCACGTCCAGAGCATTAATCACTCGATAGAGAAATTTGCGCACTCTCCTGAAATTTTCTGTTTGAATGCTACCTGACTCATCCACAATAAACACAATATCTGCCATTTTGACTGTTGGGCACTCTGTTCAAAGAAACAAAAAGAGATGTGAATGAAATTAAACAGTTCTGCTACAATCTCTTTAAATATACTCAAAGCAACTCTCTGCAAAATAATGAAAAAAAAAAACATAGTTTGAATATATCCATTGGTACACTTAAAAGACCGCAGAGTGTACATCCAGAGGAGGAAGAGTACATCTCTTAAAGAAACACTGACCTTCAATAACTGTAACATCCTCAGTAGTGTCTATCAGTGTCTTGATATCCACAGCTATCTGTTGAGAATTTTTTGCCGAGATCTTGAAGTTATGAAGTGGAGAGGCAAGGACTTTAAGCTCATCTTCATCTGCTCTGCTCAGTCCTATTGAGATCACAGTCACACCCTGATTCTTGATTGTCCTTGCGTTTCTGAAAATGTTGTCATCTGAACTCCCTGCTGTAATTACGATCAGATATTGTCTGTGGAGAAGGTCAACACGGCTGCCCATTTCACTTGTAAAGAGATGAGTACTGGCGTATTCCACTGCCTGTCCAATATTCCGCTGTCGGCTGGGCTTCAGCTGGATGTTGCGAATGAGTGACAAAACTTCCCCTTTGGTTTCATAGTCGTTCAGTTTAAAGATCACAGAAACGTCATCACCGAACTCAGCAACGCCAAGGCGATGAGATAAGCTATTCACGTTGAGCTGATTGACCAGCCGAGACAAGAAACTCTTGATCACGCTTTGTTCTCTCTGGGCTGAACTATCCACCAGGACAAACACGTCGGCATACCTTGGAATGATAGCTATATCATAAAATTCAACAGCCATTAATTCTCACTTCACATCAGAGGAAAATACTTTCTAAAAGTGTATGAGAAAAGAAAGAAATATGACGCTGAGTTAATCAAAGTCTTCAGTAGACAACTAAACAAAGTTTTCACATGTCTAATTAATGAAGATGATGCAAACATATGACTTTTTTAACACGCAAGAACATTTTTGGATGACCATTACTGTGTGCATAATATGTGTTACCGACCACTGTGAATGACCCATATAGGTTGAGGTATTTCAAGTTTACCATGCAGAATAGTGGGACTGCACTTTGAAATATGGACAATTAAATTTCATCTAAAATAGGAGGAACATACAAGCCACAACAGACACGATTTACCTTGATTTTGGTCCACCACAAATGTACATGCTGTCCTCATAATATCTGCTGTTCGTCCTTGCAACTCTTCATAGCTTTTGAGGCTTACTACAAAATGTTTAGATGGGGAATTTGCAATGGCCTCTAGCTCATCCTTCTTGGCTTTCCCTACACCAATTGCAAAGACGATGACACCATGCCTTCGCAGGTCCTTAGCGGATTCTATCACCTCATCATTAGATTCACCATCGGTGATCACCATGGCGATCCGGGGCACATTTTGACGATTTTGACTACCCTCTGTTGAGTTGAAGTACTCAGCCTTGATGAAGGTGATGGCCAGACCAGTATTTGTTCCTCCATGTAGGTGAGTGAGCCTGTCAATGTTCTCCAGCAGCTCTCTTTTGTTGGCATAACCCCCTAACAGGATCTCTTTCTGTGGCTTATCGCTGTATTGTACAACCCCCACCCTAACCATGCTGGGCCCCACATCCAGACCCTCTACAAAAGTGCGGAGGAATTGCTTCACCCTCTGAAAGTCAGCATCTACAATGCTGCTGGATCCATCCACAAGGAACACGATGTCAGCCGAACCGGCCCCCTGACATCCTAAGGGAGAGAAAAGTATCATACTGAGCTGAATTCAACTTATACCATATAGTGCAACAGGTCAAATAACCCAAAAAAACACAATTTCTTAAGAAGCATAAGAAAATATCTTTCTTTTCAGTGTAATTTATTTCACTGCACTCCAGTGTTATTCCTGCTAGCCTAAATAAATTCTTTACCTGCAGGGACAGATGTAACCTGTCTCTTGGCCTCCTCCACTGTGGTACACAGCAACTGCACAAAAGTCTGAGAGATACTCTGCAAAGCCGAAAAGTCAGACACACTATAGATGTGCTGGTCATGTGGTTCACTGGCAATCTCCCTCAGCTGGTTCTCATCAGCATCTTTAATTCCGATGGCATATAGCCTGATCCCCTGACGCTTGAGGTTCTGCGCATGAGGCTCCACCTTATCCTGTGATTTGCCATCAGTGATGACAACAGCAATCTGAGGAACTCCCGCTTTAGAGCGACTTCCGGCTATTTCAACAAAGTGGTTCTGCAACATGAAATCCAATCCCAGGCCAGTCTTGGTACCTCCACGCTTGTATTTCAAATTCACAATATAATTGAGGATGTCCCTCTTGTTCTCAAATGTGTTGAGCAGGAACTCTGTTTGCGGTGTGGTGCTGTACTGAACCATGCCTATTCGGACTTTATCGGGGCCAACATCAAGACCATTCACCAACGTGAAGAGGAATTCTCGCATCTTCTGGAAGTTCTCATCCCCAATGCTCAAGGAGCCATCCACCAAAAAGACAATGTCAGCAACAGTTTCCTGTGTGCAGACTGAGAAAGGAAGTGAGTCTCAGCAGACAATAAGCTTTTTCTCATTCACACATATATAAGCTGCCATCTTTCAGCAGCCTACCACAGTGAGGCCACAGCTATATTTAAAAACAATATAGAAACATGACTTTCAAAGTAAACTGAACAAAATAGGCAGTATTTTTGCTTTATGTAACCAGCATTCAAATTGTAAATATATGTGTACCTGTTTTCTGAGCAGCACTTGTGAGAAAACATGATGCTATGATGAAGGCTCTCAGAAACCCCCCAGGCAGCTCCATGGATGGAGTGTTTCAGAACCTGAGACAATAATCAGAGTTAACTTTATTATGTATCAAAATACAGTACTATCCATGCATGTTATGTGGTATGAGTAAAGGGGAAAATAATACATAGTATAAAATTTCTTTGAATAAGTGTTTATTTCAAATATACAGTGCTTATAAACTAGATTCAACTAAAATTTGAATTTCAGTGACAGTGAACCAATAATTAGATGAGTTAGTTGGGCACTTTCATTGATGGCACCGAAGACTGATGTTTGTTTTGGATGTTTTGAGTGACTGAAGATTTCTGAAAAGTCAAAACTTCATGATAAATAATTCCATTTGTAAAGGTTCTTTATAAAACTAGGCCTTTGAGATTACAGAAATTCTGTTGTTGTTGTTTTTTTTTCATTTTCCACCTGAGAATTTGGCCATCTTTAATTGTGTACTGGGAGTGGACAGAGCATTTTTCACATGTAGCCCAGCTGTATCCTGTGATAAAAGGCAGTTTGTGTTGCACAGACATGCATGGAACCCCCAAAGCAAGCACATTCCTCTCATATCTGGGGAACCATAGTTTTTTCATGTGGTCAGTGGTGATCAGCAGAGATGTTCTAATGAGCACACACACACACACACACACACGCAGCACAAACACACAGCAAGCACGGAACATATGCAGACTCCTTTTACACATATGTGACCATTGATGTTTGCACTTCCACACCCACTGTATACTGATGTCTCATGTAGTCTGTATATTGCTTGTATATTGTGTACTCTGGTCTGTAAATAACATGTGCATAGTCTGTATATTGCCTGTAGTACTAGAGAGACACCAACCAATGGCCGGAAACAAATTCCTTGTGTGTGTTAACATGCTTGGCCAATAAATCTGATTCTGACATTGTAGCTGTATCTCTCTATCTCTGCAGTGGCTTACAAGGTTCTTCATGGCATTAAAACAGTGAGCCATAATGGAGCAAGATTTGGTTTTGGTAATTAATTTTGAAAGACTATGACAATAAATAATGAGTAGTTCAACTCAAGAAGACACTGAATGCAGATATAAAATGGAAAGTGCAAATAAAGTGAAACAAAAGATCTAAATGAAGTGGCCTTTTCCGAGTGTTTTTAGAAAACCTCGCGTAAAAAGTGCTAAGAAGTCATGAAAAGAAAAAATCAATAGCTATACAGTAAGCACTCTGAAATACTCCATTTATTACTCCACTGGCTACAGCTGTTCAGAACCAGATACAGTAATGAGTGCAACTTTGCAGACTAACGCAAATTTTTAGCAATATTTGTAATGCTAATTAAGCAACACCAACAGCTGCTAATGCTCATTCTCAGTGAATCATAAAGGAATGAAGATATTAGGAGATGAGTGTTTTGGTGAGCAATAAACTGCAGGCAAGGGTCAATGAGGAAATGCTGCGAGGCTTTTGATGAGAAGATAAACATGATTAAATAAAAATTTTGGACATAGTTCTTTGACCATTCCTGTTCTGTCTTGACATGGATCTGGCCTGTGAAGTTATACTGAAATCATCTAGTTTTCCACCTCAGAATTCAACAGTGATCATGTCTGTAACTTTAAATTCTGCAATACCATCATTTTCTTTTTGAGCTAGGGACATCATTCTGACACTGGCTGGGGAAGCAGGTTTCTATGCAAGATGAAATGGAGGAACACTACTTGGTCCACATGAAAGTGAGGGGCACAGGAAACCAAGGTTCACCGAATCAGGGACATGTGGACATAATTAAATCCAATTCTGTGAACGAAAAACATGCACTGTTTTTGTTATACGAACCTCCAACTGAAAAATAGAAATGCCCTAAGGGTCACATGAACTCTTTGTTGAGCGAGACTGAAAATTATTTTAAATGACATTATGGCTAAAATTTATATTCATTTTCTTTGCTTAAGGCCTAATTTTATTTTGAATGAAGCCCTTCAAGCATGATCATGAGATCTTATGAATTTCTTATCCATGCCACCAGTCAATAATGAGACGTCACACTGACATGGGCTTGTGAATTTAGATTCTTAACAGAATGAGCAAGGACGAAGCAACAGTGACACATGGCAGTAATTAAATCCAGAGAAGAAAAATCAGTATGGTTGTAATGTTCTTGACATGCATTAAACTTGGACATGTAAATATTTACATCAACTGTGGTACCAGCTCTGGGCTTTTCAACAGATTGTGTTCTATCTAGAGTGCCTCTTGCATAAACAGTGCATGTTTTTCGTTCGCACCCCACCCCACTCTGCGCAACCACTCACTTTATTATTTATTATTATTGATGTGTATCTTCTTACTTAGGGCACTTTTTTATTATGTCTTTTATTGTATTTTTATCACCTGGCTGAGAGAGCCACACAAGAATTTCAATGTCCTTATACAGCTGTATCTGGGCAGATGGCAAATAAAATCTTGCATCTAAATTAAGGCAGCTGTATTCCAGTGCATTGAATTCACTTGGTGAATTATAAGTGGTCTCTGTTTAATGCAAAATGTTGACTGAAAATTTGTTGAGAAAACATGCAATTATTCTTCAAAGGTAATAAAATAATTGTGAAAATGCCACAACAACAATACTTTCTTGTGGTGAATAATAAATAGATCCCAGTGTCCTGATTTGTGTGGTTATATGCAAAAGTCATACTAGCGCAGTTATGTGCACTATCATGAAACCGGATCAAAGATCATCTTTATCTCCATTGATAACAACAGAAAATTACCACCATTGCTCAACAGTGGATCAAAACAAAATACCAACAATCAGACATGTTCCAGCATACCCTTAATGTAAGTACTTATATTAGCCACAAGATTTTGTAAACCATTGCTTGTCTTTCAACCTCCAGCAATAAAATCATGTGACATAAGATTAGAGCTGTTTGAGGAGTCTGTAGTGGAAAAGTGGAAGAGGTATAGATCGCTTTTCCTTTGGATAAAGGGACTGATTTATTATCCCATAACTATGGGATCTATTCCTGTCAGGCCTACAGACAGCTGCCCTAAACACCCCCCAACTGCTGAGAGGTTACATACTTGTTTAACAGGGTGACGTGCAGAAAAACAGTTCCCACCACTCAAAAGACAACTTAGTTTTTCAAAAACATCAGATTGTTTTTCCTTTGTCCCTCCATGTTTGCTTAAATTTCACATGATCTAGGCTGTGTCTAAATGGGTAAACATAACGACAAAGTCACTGTATTTACTTTTTAAATGAACACATTTAACTGTAGAAAAAAGGTCATGAATATCACTGTTGCAAGCTTTTTTTTTTTTCTTTCTGAATCACTGTCACTGCTTCAAGAAACATAAAACCGTGCATGATACTTATTGTGGGTAGAACTAATCACCCAAATCTCAGCATTTCCAGTGGGGAGATTTAAGTTCTGAGGCCATAATCCTTCAGTTCCTTCCTCATGTCAATTTTAGAAATCAGGGCTTTGCCCATAACTGGTCACTAGTGCACTCAGGATTGCATGCAAGGGCCATATCTGAAGGAAATTCCTTATTATGTAAATTACAAGGACATGGGCTAGTTCTTCTGCAGCCTAGAAAGCCAGAAGTGGTTATATGAGTGAATCATTCAGTCTCTGCATGTATTGAAAGTAACCAGCAGTTTGAATGAAGTAGGCCCATGTATTCATACCGTAACTTAAACTGTTGTATATCAACCCTAGTTCTAAGGCTTAAAAAGGCAAAATGACAAGACTCTCATGTATGAAATGGGGCTACAATATTTTTAGCCATTTTTATTAACAGTGCACTACTTTATGGATGAGTGAAACATATCCAAGAGAGATATGCTAAATGGTTGTAGGCTTGATAAAATTGGTTTTGGACCACCTTCCTTCTTAAGTCTTGTTTGGTCTCAAACATAAGATCAGGACTCAGATGTGATCTCTTAGATCTGTTTTGTTTACATGACTAGACGATGCAAAAACGTTTTTTCCACCGTTTACTTTGCAGCTCAGTCTGCAAACATCCTTTCTGAATGTCTGAGCACAGTCTCAGTGCTTTGGTCTAAATTATTTAATCAGAAAACATAGTATTTCATTCCTTGATTTTGCACATCACCACATTTTTGGAGTTGCTTTACAATACAGAATACTGGTTTACAACATGACAAATCTCTCTAACGGGGCTGACATGCTGCTCTTTCTTATGTCTCAGTTGTGTGGTCCTGTGCAGACTTTGGAATTCAAGAGGGAGAAAAGTTACAGATAATACAGCACGACGATCAAAACACGCCCCTCACAGGTCTTACCGAAAAGAAGTTACTCCTACCTAGTAATGCTGAGATCTCCAGCACTGGGCCCTGTGGAAGGAAATACTAAAGAAAATTAACAGTTATTTCCATGAATGTGGTGATGTAAATACCTCAGTTACTGCAAGTTACTTGTTGAAGAAAACTTCAGAAATAAAAACTCTAAAACATTTGATTTAATTTTAGCATTCTCTTTAACAACAAAATTAGACCGAAAATGCTGTGTGCCAAATAGCATCTGTATATGGTTTTCACTTTATAATACGACTATTCTACCTTCTCCATCGAAACATTTCAACACTGCAATAATTTTAGTAAATAAAACAACGTAAAATAAACAATTGTGCATTTATGCAGTTTCATTATTCAAATTACCATATTCACACTGCTAGCCAATAAAAATAGTACATGTGCATAGTGTTTCATGCGCCGAATTAGGGCTATTAACATTCATTAACTGGTGGGCAAAAAGCAGCATCCACTCAATGTGTAGGTCCATGCAATTTAATGTCTTTCACGAGACAGTGCTGTAATTCTTCCTTCATGCACTTCTCTAGAATCCCCTAAAGACTTCGAAACGCAAATGTAAAATACTGCCGTAGCAAATTTCATTCTGATAATTTCATTTCAAACACTAAAAATTCTTATGACTATGTTCACAGCACATCCCACCACAACAAAACGCAAACAGGTCTGCTCCGCATGAATAAAAGGTAATAACATACAACACTGGATTTAAAAATACATAGAGCTGAACACGTAGAATTTGAACATTAATCGTTTAATTAGTTATTTTTTGTCTTTTTTAATAATGCAACTTTATGGGTTTTGCGATACATATAGCTGGGACAGAACAAAGAGCGTGCATAAATCAGTTTACTTACGTGGGACTGGTGTGTAGCTGGACCGACCCAGAAAACCAAAACCCTTTTAGACAGACCCAGACTATCCATGCATTAATATTAGTGGCCACTCCTGACACCCCGCCCCGATCAGTTTGTCCCAGTGTTTTTCTGAAATCTGTATTACATCCGATAATGAGATCTCAAAACTACCGCCCACGGATGTGCACCTGGTTTTGATCAAATCAAAGAATACCCCACAAAGCAAAATTCGAAAAAAAGACGTTGAAAACACGTTGAAAAGACGACTTCGCCTGACGTCTAAACACCGTCGAGATTTGGTTGAAAAGTAAAAGGTGAAAAGCCGTCTTTTTCAGATCATTGAAAAGACGTCCCTCTACGTCTAAATTTGGTTTCAAAAAGACGTCTTTTTCAAGCTGTCTCAACGACTTGAATTCAACCTAATTTCAACCATGAATTCATAAATATATATTATATTCATTACATTATTATATCATCGTATTATATTCATTTACTGAAAATAAGACAACTGACAAAAAGTACTAATAAAACGTTTATTTACGTCAGATACATCCGCCAGACCGTTCAGTCGTATGTTGTATATGGGAAAAAAACACATTTGCTTCCCTCTTAATGGTATGTCAAATACTGCAAAAACAAACAAGCCAACAAACAACAAAAAGTCTAAAAGCCTGCACAAACAACGCAACATGAAAACATTAAACGAATGTCAGCATACAATGAAGTATAACTACAGCAGTGAAAATAATTATTTAAGGTTGGAGGTATAGCCTCCACCGCCAGACCGTCCAGGGGCATGTTTAAGGTGGTCTGGTACGGCACGGGAAACATCACGTTCTGACCTGTCATCCCACTTGTCCGCAGCTGCAATGACAAAGAAAAAGATTTTAATAGACCTCGAAATGGACGTAAATCGGGCATGTGTTCATGCGCGCTTACCAAACGGCAACTGAGAGCGAGAACTGAGAGATACTGTGATGTACAATATATATTAGTATACAAGACAAGTTAATTACTTACTTAAAATGGACACTCGAAAGACATCAAAGTTGTGGCCAGCTGGAGCCCTTGTTTCTGAAAGAAATATTTTGAGCTCAATTTATATCAAGAGAAAAAACTATTTTAGCTGTATATTTAATAGTGCCTTTGCAAGACAGGTATGTGTTTTGTATTGTATTTTAAAAATGGGGGCACAAACACCACGCACCGCCTGCCTACCTGTGCTCAATTAAAACGGACCAACTTCAGACTACAAACCCAGCTGGAGCCTCAGAAATCCAGTGTGCTGGCTAGGCTAACATGACGCTAGCATTAGCTGGAAACGGAAACCTCGACTCTTTAGCTTCCCTTGCGACTGATTAGCAGTCAAACACGCGTTTCGGTATTGTCCAAATAGAGTTTAATTACGGTATTGTCAAACACACGTTTCTGTTTTATCCAAATAAATGGTAATTACTACTTACCCAGTTCAACGTGTCTCTCCGTCTCCGTTGCTCTCGATTTCGATCTGACAGACGACCGTCATTTGTCCGCCCTCTCTTCTTCTACGCCTATGTACGTGTAAACCTTTGTTCCCACCAAACATGTAATTTAGTTCCCAGCACAACGGAGGACAGTTTGATCATAGCCATTGCGGGTTGAAATGTTGAAATTTCACTTAGCATTCTTAGCATGTTAGCACTTAGCATCACCGCAAAAGTCACACCACACAAATGGCTTATAATTTATTTCGTTAGTTTATTTTGTTACCAAACTTCAAACTGTTCATTTCTTTCCTGAATCGATCAAATTCTCAGCTTCACATTTAAAAGATTTCACTTAGAGTTAACTTATACCCTACTTGTGGTCAGCATATATTGGTCTACACGTTTGTTTGCCTATCAGCCCCTACAGGTTTGCATGACCAAGCATTCCCAATGAACTTGTACCCGCCTGTTTCATCAACGTCAGAGTGTCCACAATGTTCGATAGCGTTGTTGGCAGGGCGGCTTGAGTGAATTTTGACGCTCTCACCGCTCCTGTACGTTCACACTGAACGCGGCGAGAGCGTCAAAGTGACCGGAAGTCATTCATTTTCAATGAGAGCCAGCGTCTTTAAGCGGCGAAGAGCGTCGCGGCGAGGGTGGTTTGGGCGTCAAAATACAGTTGAAGTTCGGTTAACTTTATGGTAATGAGATATGACGCGGTTGGGCGGCAACCAATAGAAACTTGGAAGTGCTCCGCTCTAGAGAATTGTAGAGAACACGACAGTATAAACTATTGTTCCCACAAAACTTTTGGTCCTAAGCAAAATGGAGGAGAAACTGATTATATCGGTGGTGGGTTTCCCCATGTTGTACTGTAATGTAGGTTATGCACGAACGTTAGTGTTAATTAAAGACCAAGGCTAGTAAACGTATCCTATAAACTCCATGCTGGAATTTGACCTAGCCTATCATTAACACAAAAGACACACAACAACAAAAAGCTTTTACGTAGTGTTTTTCATTAGTTAATTTTGTTACGAAATATGTAATTAGCATTGTTTATTTATTTCTGTCATCGGTCGATTTCGCACCTTCACATTTAAAATATCTCATAAGGTTAACTTATAGCCTACTGGTGGTCAGTCAGCACAAAGGTACCGCTCGACCTGTTTGTTTGCTTTATAGCCCCTTTAAAAACATTTGCATAACCAAGCTTTCCGAAGGACTAGTACCCGCCTATTTCATCAACGGCAGAGCGTCCACAGTGTTCAACAGCGTCGCTGGCAGGGAGGTTTGGGCGACTCTTGACGCTCTCGCCGCGCTCAGTGTGAACGTACAGTTACAATCATATTCGCCGCAGTAGATATGAGATTCGACTTGAAAATCGCCATTATTTGTCAGTGTGTGACGAATCTGGTGACAGAGGCAGACCAGAACTGGTATTGTTAACACAGTGTGAACACATATGGAAACCAGTTAGCTTGAAAACCATTTGGGACATAACACCTGTTCCTGTGTCAATGCATTGCTGAGGCATACTAATAGTTAGCTAGTGAAAATGCTATGGCAAGGTTACTGACAAAAGTCCTCAGAAATATATGTTTTAATCTTGCCAGAGAAACACAGTACTATCAGTAAGGTCAGACGAAGGCAGTGGATTCATGTAAGTCCTGGTCCCGGTCCCAATGGGGGGGGGGGGGGGGTGTCAAGCGGTGCTGAGGGTCATCCAGCTGTTTCACATTTCAGCCAATGCTATGTAGTAGAAGTAAAATGAACGTGGCCTACAACACTATGACATGTTTTTCCTTTTAAGGCTAATCTGAGTTAACGTAGGGTCTATTTAACTAGCTATACATTGGCTTGTGGAATATTTTTAGTTTGTTGAATTTAAACATCAAATATGAAAATAAAACATAACACTGGCCACACAGTGTAAACAGCATTGTAAAACAGCACTTTGACTCTAATTCATAAACTGACCTCCTGAACAGTGGCAAATAGCACAAACATGACAACATGTCTATCAAATAATGTCTAATGTAGTTTAATAAACTGGCACAAACAACTACCCAGATCATTGGGTAAAATGTATTTAAGGCACTACAGTAACTAAAGCCTGAGTTTTATAACATATCTGTGTCAATTCGTTGAAAACTGATAAGTATGAATATTGCATAAACAACTAAAATGTACCGAAGGCACTACAGTAACTAAAGCTTGAGTTTTACACCACATCTGTGTCAACTCATTGAACACGGATGAGCATGAATATTGCAGTTGAGATACTACTGTACATATCAAAACATCTAAACAAGCTAGAGATGCTCATGTTAATACATTTGGCAATGTTTATGAACAATGATCTTATATTATGTTCATGGCAAAGAAGTTAGCAGATAGAACATTATCAAACTCTGTTTGGAATTCTGGGTAGGAGCTATAGGTATAAGGAACCTCAATTATGGTTCTGCATGTATACGCAACAATCCTTCGACCAAAACCAGATTCAGCACTGAAGGTTACTTAAATTTGTTTTGTGCAAAGCACAGAGGAGCCTGTGTAAAAGTGCAAAAAGTTTTCCAGCTTGCGTTGGTCAGCATTCCTGATGTAGCGCTGCAAGTGGTTAAATATGGTCTGCTCTTTCTGAGACGGAACCACTGTTTCTGTTTGCAGTATTTCAATCACCTTCTTATTTGTTGCCTTTTTTGATTCATACAATGACAGCACATTAGCTTTATGAGGCAGATTCAACTGCACACCTGTCAGGCTGCGAGAAAAACAGTCTATTATATATTTTGGTTCTTGCAGAATGGCTTTATGGGCCATTGTTTTAATGGCTATGTGTTTTGCTCAGAAGGGAGGCAATGTGAACCCATTCTTGAGAACAGGTCAAGTAAATGATCTTTTTCACTTTCCTCCAGTGTGCCCTGAATTGCCTTCTCAAGAGTTAGCCGCTCACCATCAGACAAGTAGTCAGAGAAAGATGACATAAGTACTGCATTATCCACTGAATTGACACCAAGGACACAGGCCAAAATAAAAGCCTTTGACAGTCTCACTGGGATCACACCATGGTCTAGGAGTTCCTTTGCCCAAATCCTTCCCAGAGCTTGCCACTGCACCTCTGAAAAATCAGGTCTCAGCCTTGGCACGCTCTCCTCTTCACCTTCACAGGAATTGCTCCCAGAAAGCAGTGTATACTTCTCTTGAGACCCCACTGTCACCAACAGCCATCTCATTGTTGAACTCCATCTTTAAATCCATTTTATCACTTTTCTGTCCATGAAAACTTCCAGAAGATCATCCACAATCATAACTCGGCGAATGTGTGCATATCTTGTCGCTCTTGGATTTTGTGATCCCTCTACTGAAAAGAGAGGTAGTGAATCGACTCCAGCTGCAAAAGGCCCATTGACCAATGGGACATTCATTTCTGGGACCTGAATAATTAAAAAACAGAACATAAACCATTAGTTGCAACATTTAACGTAAACATTAACATTGAAAATAATATTTGTTCAAAGCAGACATTAAACCTATCAACCTACCGCTGAGAAGCCCTTATCCACCTTATTTGGTGGAAAGATCACATTAATATTAAAATAGATATGAAAAACATTAACATCTGTGATGCCTACAGCAAAACCTTCAATAAAATTGCTACAACTTCAAGAGAGTAGTATTCGTTTTATGCAGTTCATTTATATGCCACTGCTAACATCCATGCATTAGCGTTAGTTAATTTGCTTCCACAAATTTAGCGCTTTTAGCTAGGTTAGTTTGTCCACCATTAACAAAACGACGATAACAAATCACTTCAAGAGATGACATTCCGTTTTTATCAACATTATACATTACAACTGTGTTTACCTGAAAAGGTCCATGCCACATCACCGTCCAAAATAGCCAGGGCAAGATGAGCTACCAGAATTGCATGGTAGCCTGCGTGTAACTGTCCTGAATAAAGCTTTCTGAGTGAACGCAAAAGTATTGCGAGGGAACGCAAAAGCAGCTCCAAAAAAGGAAAAAAAAATCATGAACCTTGGGGGCTCCGTACCTATGGTAGGTTATTCTTGCCAAAATTAAAATAAAAATGCTAAAATGAAAGTTCAAACCCTGTTTTGCCATTTCTTTTTCAATACCTATGCGCACATATCCTGCAAAAATGAAATGAGATAACTCAAATTTCATTTTCATTTTCTTACTAAAATAAAATAAAATTAAAATATCTTTTTGTCATTTCACTTCATTAGGCTTTTCCTTTCAACAGACTTTGCGGTACAAGTTAGACAAAATGCAAACGAAAAGACAAAGTACAACCCTATAGCAAAGTCCCGGTTTGCGCTGTATCTGACAATATGAAAAGACAAATAGGCTATAAATGAGCATTGCGTTATCATTTCCCACTTTGTCTTTCCGGCTTCGAGTTCGCCTACACATAAATATATGTAAATAGCCAAATAATGTTAATTAGAAATTGGCGTTGCCTACGAAGGCACGGATGGTACAATGGCGGACACATTCTCAGAGACCGCACGCGTCCATTGCAGTGAATTTCGCTTCGCTCTCATAGATTGTATAGGGGCGATCTTCGCACTGATTGGGCAAGATCTGAGCAAATTCGCCAAACCGAGAGAAACTGAGATGGCGAATTTCCAACTTTATGCAAATGAGAACCGCGCGAGAACCAATCAGTTCAGTGTATGATGTGTTTGCCAACCTTCGACTTTTGAATTTTGAGTGACCAATCAATCAAAACAAGCCACTCTGGCCTTCTGTACTGCTATCACAAGAATGGCATATTTTAGACATATTTATATAATTGTACTTTTTCATCAGCAGTGATTATGTTCAAAAATGTTCAGAAAGACCAATTTGGGTGTAGTGTACACAGCTAAACACATGTTTTCATCAAAATGTAATTGTCCATTTGCTGGTATGTGATCTTATTTTCATGGCTGTATTAGGGCTATACGTGGCCCGAAACGGATGTCCATCTTGGGCTAAATTTGGATCAAATCAGCAAGACTAAACACAGCCCAATTTTCCAACAACTATTTTTGGGCTAAATAAAGACCAAGACGGGTCGATCAAATTTAGCCCAAAAAGCAACGTCCGTGGACTTCTGTGCTTGGTGGGAAATATCAGTAAATGAATCTGGCAAAATACCAAATTCAGAGTGGGGAATTCTAAATTAGCCAGCACAACATGAATACCCAGACCTTCCCATAT
Source organism: Chanos chanos (assembly GCF_902362185.1). Lineage (NCBI taxonomy): Eukaryota > Metazoa > Chordata > Actinopteri > Gonorynchiformes > Chanidae > Chanos > Chanos chanos. The sequence continues at coordinate 35,327,969 of NC_044502.1, forward strand.
CTGTTCTTTAGGTAATAAACCACAGCTGAACATCCAACAGAATACGACAATAATGAATACTGTTAGTTACTGTTATTACTGTTAATTGTTAGTAAAACTTTTAAAATTTGTAATAAAAACAATGTGGTATTGGACTGGTCTGTATTCTCCATCAGTTGTAAAATATGTACCATTTGTTTACACAGAAAGAATTCTTTTTACAGAAAGTTTTTACATGTTGTTTCACATAAAATACCTAAGACCTAAGTTACTCGGAAGTTTCGTTTTGACAAGCACATTGGACTATGACATGAGAGTAAAAGGGGAAAAAGTTGATGAACACCTTTCAAATCCGCAATGATGAGTCTACTTGTATTCATAGTCTTAATTAGGATATTAAAGCATATCAAGTTGAGACACGGTTGTTTACCCTCTTGATAGTTTTTGTGATTGAAGTCTTTGCCTTGAATGATAGGCAGAAAAAAATTCTTCATAATATTGCCAAGCAGCTGTCATTTATCTGTGTGGAGGGAGACTTCAGCCAAATATGAACTTGCCAAATGGTGGTAACCAAGCATCACCTCAAGCATCCCCTCCTGTGTAAAGGAGTGATCTTCATTTAGTCAGACATGCAAAAAGTACACGCTGATACACATTTATCAGTAGAAGCTGACACATTCCTGATTGGATATGCCACTGGAAAACATCCTACTTCACCAGTAGTAGAGAAACACTAATATTTAAATGTAATCCAGTGGAGCCATGAAAGAAAGCCATGCCAAGAAATAAATGTTAGAACACCTTGAGCACTACTGAGCTTGGCCAAAATGAAGATTCACAGATGAAATTTGACATTTAATTTGTGTTCAGCCTTGGAAGTGAGGAGACTGCTAACAGGTCTGTTTGCTCAGTTTTGAATGGGCAGTTATTCCACTACAACATGCATTGGGATAAAGATAAGGACATATTAGGTCCACTGCTAAGGTTTTGCCCCCTCCCCCCTCTCCTTACCATAAATTCTGGGGCTCTGCCTAAAGACATGACACTTTCGCAATCCTCTGTGTCTGTGCTGCTTTCACTCAATTCCTTCACTCCCTCAGTGTACTTGCCATTACACTGATTGCAAAAGGTATGACTCAGTAGCGTGCAAAGAAGAGCATGACGTTCTGTACAAAGTATTTGCATAGGTTTGATAAAATAACAAGAAGAACAGAATATTGAGCAGTGTTGCTTGCCTGTAGGCAGGCATTTTGAGAAACATGATGCTTATATGGTTGATCTGTTGAAAGTGAGAGCATCTACCACTCAGAGCAAATTTGAATGTGCAAGAGGCAACGGAGAAGAATCCTTTTACACTCCAAGAAAAACAAGACTGGACAGAGTGTTCAAGGGGAGATGAATTTGCACGCTTGAATTTTAGTGTACAGCTTGACAGAGAACTTGCTTCAACCAGAAAATGCATTAGAGCAGAAAATATGCCCAAGGTGTGCCCAATGAAGAAGCCAGCAAAAAAAAAAAAAAAAAGCTAGAAACCTACCCTCATATCATCCCCTTCACACCTCACACCTTCACTCATTCTAAGCTCTGGGGCTTGCACTGAATTTGACAAGTTCTAGCCTGTCAGAGGACCTAAAGCTCGCCTTGAACAAGGTTAACCCCCTGACTGTGTGTGTGTGTGTGTGTGTGTGTGTGTGTGTGTGTGCGCGTGTGCGCGCGCGTGCATGTGCGTGTGCATGGGTGAAAGAGAGAGAAAGGGGAAACAAAAATGGGAGTTTACTTTTACATTATAGCCGATGATTTATAAGATTTTAGATTACAATAGATGGAAGAAATTCCCTCTGCCCCCAGCCAGACTCTGGCAGCAAAAAAACCTCTAATGAAAAACAAAAACTGACACTTAATTTAATTCAAGTTAGGGCCTAATTCAACAGAGTTTACAGTTCATTTAGCCATGCACTAAGGATTTTACAGTAGATGGTATGCCCAATTCCTACCATGAAATAAAGATAGCTGCATGCCTGAAAGTGATTTAAAGCTTGCAGTACAGCTAACTGCCAGTACAAAGGAAATACTCAAGTGAATGAAGAACACAAAACATATCAAAAGCAAGTGTTTCTGTACAGATGTGGATGCGGGATCAATTAACCAGTTACTATCCTGTCATGTTCAACAGCGGTATAAAAAATAATGATCAGTCTAAATTGTTTGTTACAACGCACCGTGGAGGAGATGTGAGTGACTTTGAAAGAAGTGTGATCCTGCAGCACATTTTGCTGGACCTACAGTCATGAAGACTGTACAGCTTTAGTGAGTCCCAAAGGTTACAGTGATCAAAGTGACATTTGCATGGAATTTTGAGGAGAGAAAATCAGATGAGACCCACCGTGGTGGAAAGTACATACATCTGGGACGTTACATTAAGTAGTACAAAGAATACAGGTATTGAGCAGTGATAAAATGTCATGGTTAGATAGGTTATTGTCTCCTTTGCAGACAAGCGCACATGAAGCATGAGCTGAAAGATGTCTCCAGTAGTGAGGGGTTCTGGCTGCTCTACTAATGTGTGGGAAGCATTTTCTTGACATTTTTTAGGTTCGTTCTACCCAGTAGAGGTGGGCGTGAATAGCAGTGAATACAAAGCCATTCATCCACACTGCATTGCTACCAATAAAAAAGCATTTTTGTCTTAATTGTTGTGGTCTCTCTGAGGATGAAAAGGCCCTCATTCACTCAATAAAAGTGGTCACTGAACAGCTTGATTACAATGTAAGCCATATGTCATGATTTTCTCATTGCCCAGATCTCAACCTAGTTGAAAACCTAAGAAAGTCTCTAGACTGATATCTGACAGGGTCCTTCCCCCTTAAAAAAACATTGAAAGGTTGAATTTCTCATGAAAGACAGATGCTGTATCTCCGAGTTGTAATCAACTTGCAAAGGGACATTGTGATTTTTGGTAACCCATAGTGGCCCAAATCCCTCTTAAGACAGTTATGGTTAACCGTTACAGCAATCTTCGCGACTGTAATTTTTTGCAGATGCTCTTTTTTAGAGAGACTTCCAAGAAGTGTTACTTTCTGTCTCAGTCTTGGAGTTGCTGTGTAACTTTTTCTGTTATTCATAACTATTTTTTTCTCCTTGGAGAACTTTTGAAATTTTTGTAGACTAGCATGTTAGACATCTTCCAGTGCAATTAGCAAGCTCCTCTAAATGATTAAATTTTTCTTGTTACATCCAAAGGCAAAGCTGAAGTGAGTGGGCAGAATAATGGAAAGACTAAATAATATACAACTATCCATCTACGTATTAATAAAGAGTTGGGCCACCATTTGTCTTAGAAACAGTCTTTATCCTTCTTGGAATATTGTTATACAACATCTGAACTGTGTGTAGTGGAATATGAAATCAGTCTTCAGAAAGATATTCCAGTTCTTTGAGAAATGAGGGACATGGAGAGCTACTTCACAGTCTGCACTTCATGTTCTATAAAGGATCAGTGATGTTCAATTTTGTTGACTGGGGAGGTCACAGAAGGCATCTGAATTTAATCTGCAGTCCATGGATCCAGTGCTGAAACTGTTTAGTGGTGTGCATCACTATGTTATATCATCACTATGTTATATCAAAATGGGAACATCTGGAGGACACAGTGTTTCTATCACTAGGTACACCTGATTTTGTAACCTGGGGTCATATCCCTTGACTGTTCATCTGTCATGCAAAGCAATAATTGGAAGCAGTGACTACCAGTAAATGGCTGTGTATGCTTTGACTGATTATCCACCCTGTTTGCAATGAAAGGTAATATGCAATGAAAGTATTCTTGAACTCTTCCAAGCACATGCCTATTCAGATGTATGAAAATGACTAAAACAACACTCATTAGAATAATTTCTACTTACTTTCATCCACTGCTCAGTGGTCCACATTTTTTGTTACATCATTTTTTACAGCATTTTTCAAACTGTCATTGCTAATGTTTGGTTACAGAGATATACATTCAATTCTAGTATTGTGAGTGAGAAGCTAAACAGGTCATCAAGCTTCTGGACTCTTTTTATTCCTTAAGTGGAGGTGGAAGGGCATGTTCCTCTGTTTAAGTTTAAAAACAGGACATTTACATGTTTATTCAGCCTCACTCATCTATCATCTGTTCAGCTCTTCTTCCTTTTTGTGTTCTAGACAGCACCTGTCATAAGCTGGTGTCCTTAAGCTTGTTTACTTGACAGAGAAAATAGTGTGTAAATGCATGAAACAAACAGAACCAAATATTTGCAGAACAGATCAAAATTCACCCTACTGATAAGGGTGGGGTCTCCGCTTATATGTAATGTGTTCAAACATGGAGAAAGAGCTTCTATTAGAACAAATTATGTGGCAGCTCATTTCAGTGAGTGGAGCTCAGAATGAATAATATGAATATTCTCTGTTGTTTTAAGTCATCCTCCTTAGAACTTCCTTCAATGTATACCATTCGTTTTATCCTACCCTGCTGTATATATATATATATATGTATATATAATGAATGTAGCCATAGACCACTGATCTGTGTTGATCATATTAAGTAACTGTAACGAGCTCATCTCCTCCCCCGCCGACTTCAGCCATTCAGCCATCAGCGTCGCCGGTTTTGTAATCACCGGTCTGTTCACTCATCTCCCGCACCTGTCTTCACTTTCGTGCCCTCATTCACTCCCTTACTTAAACCTCTCTGTTTTCATACTGCGAAGTCTACACTTGCTGTACGTGTATTCCGAGCGGCTCTAGTTACCAACCTGATTTGTTTGTGCCTATCTTGTATTCTCTTGTTTGTTAGCAACACGAAGTTCTGTTAGTTATTTACTTATTGCAGTGCCGTGTTTTCATGGATACTTCTGGTCTGGGTTGTGTTTTTTTCAATAAGTTTGTTAATAAACTCTGCCATTCCGCACTTGCGTCCTGCCAGTTGGTGATTCTGTGACAGTAACTACGAAAAGGCCTTTGTATAATTCTGCATAATCTTACTGAAGATGCGATTAATTATTCACATTTTGTTCATACATCAAGCAGGTTTTTACTATTAAATATGATTCTTTAATCTTGGTCATTTTACATTTTTAAATAGTTAGTTCTCGCATGACATTCACAACAGTGGCAACTACATGATGTAAAGGCATCAGCCCAATATTTAAGAGAGTTTGTCTTTGAAAAAAAATGCTCAGTGAAGATTTGGCTTGCTTCTCCAGGTTTAGCAGGTTTGTCTGTTCTGTTGTAAATCAGTTTGGACCAGATTTTGACGTTAGGTGTCTATTTTATCCAGTTAGAGAACAATAATTTAAACTGTATTAACTGTTAATCATAAAAAGATCATTCTTTTACTATTTAATTTTTACTTTCTTTTACTGTTTAACTACTCTCCCCACATCTGAGGTATCACAAACAGGTTACTTTCCAGAGTCAAATTTTCCATATTCCATAACTGATTAAGATTTTTTGCACGCTGTCGTTACTACAAGGCTACATTCTCTCATGCACGGCATCATGTTTGAAAAGGTCATTTGTCGCACACTAGGCTGGGAGGTGTTAATAGCAGGTGAGCCACACCTTCTTCAGCACTATGGAAGTAGAACAGTACAGCGAAAAGCTCACCTGGTTTCAACGGTTAAATGAGGGATTAATGTCAACTCACTTTACTTTCCATTATTATCATATCAGTAAACAAGTTTCAACTATATCATCGTAGTGGTAAAAACGACTGGTTGCAGAGACAGGGAGTAATACAAAAAATAAATGAGATCATAGACGCGATGAAGCTCTTAATCGGTGAATAGAGCGAAACTTAAATGAATAAGATTTATTCCTTTTTTTTCCGAAGCAAGAACCTCCACAATGAATTTTATCAGCGCTATCCTCATGCTCACATTTGTCCACTACGCGTGGTCTCAAGGAATACAAAAGTGCCACAAGGATTTGGGAAACTATCGTGGTATGAAAACTCATACGTCTATATGTATAGGATATAGAAACGTGTGTGTGTGTGTGTGTGTGTGTGTGTGTGTGTGTGTATAAAACAGAAATGTGGTTACAGCTCATTTCATATGATTCTATGTATCGTTGTATGTTTAGGTATGATGGGAGGCGATATACGTTTCTTAGACCTACACTGACCCGGTTATCGGTGTAAAACAAATGTATCTTGAAATCAGCTACTTTGGGCTTGAACAGTAAATTCTAAATTGATCCAACCTTGTCATCCATCTGAGCGTTCCCGACGTGTAATAATGAATTATTACGTTCCAAATATCTACATAAAATCTAGACGAATTTGTTCTTTTTTTTTTTTCTTTTCTTTTTTAACATTCTCTGCACATAAACGGACCCGTATCACCAAAGAAAAATCTGTTTTTTACTCGCTTAGATATTGTCACATTCCTCTGGTTACTTCTTCAAATTCACAATTATCTTTGTTCCCAAAGCCTACCTTTTTCCTGTTGGCCACATCTCTTCTTATATACCACATGTGAGAACTTACTCAAGTGGTCATGAAGGGTTACATTTACCTCTACTTGCATCATTGTTTTAAAAGGTTTCAGTTGATCTTATCTTTGATTTCCCTCAATACTAATGATGAAGCCAAAAACGTTGAGGGAAATCAGATTTCAGAATTTTTTTTCTAGTTCACAGTTCTTTGGAAGCTCTCTGAGACTGTGAATGCATTATTACCATGCACAAGTCAAAACATCAGTGCTAAAAACAGCACAGCGCAAAACCTGTTTTTAATATTCAAAGAACTGGATGGTTTTTCTCATGAGAGGCCTTGGGTATCTTGAGATCTAAGTCTCTGCCTTGTTTGTCATGCAAAGTGTTGGTTCAGACCCATACATAAGATCTGTACTGTCAGCCAAGATCAATATTTCTGTTGTCCATTTGTTTTAATACTGCTCAGAAGGGTTCTCACCTTAATGATTTAATACTTTCATCTGTTCTGCTGCTCCCGTTGAATTTCCTCAGATTGCCCAGTTGATATATATGTCGTCTTGGACACGTCTGAGAGTGTGGCCTTGAGAGCTCAGCCCTATGGATATTTAGTAGATATGATCAAGCAGTTTGCCTTGACCTTTGTGGACCAACTCAATCAGAGGTTTGTAACCTACTCATCACTACTAGCTCTTTTACTTCACAAAATGTGTTTTTCTCAAATTTGTGATAAATTCTTATGTCATCAGAGTTCCTGATACTGAAAAGAAGTCTTGTTTACTGTCTTAAAAAACACAGCATGGTGGAAACAGGAGTCTAAGGTAGTCTTTTTATCTGATAAATGAAAACATTTCCTTGTCAAAATTGGTCCATTAGTGTTTACAGGCTGCTCATTGCAGGATTTGTTGTTTACTCTATTAGTTCCACCATGTTCATTGAGGATTAAAGTGATAACAGATGGCTAAAAAGCTGCCACATAGCTGTTAAAACATGAAATCCAAAAGTCAGCCTTTCAAAAACAGACAAGGCAAAGATTTACTTCTCGTCCCAGTCAAACAGGCTTAATTACAAGCAATGCATGCACAATGTATGATTCACTGTGCATCCACTGTGGATCTCTGTGTAAAAATGTATCCACTCTTTAAATAGAGACCAAAACACTGATGCAACATATCTCTGACTGAACCTCAGTATTTGCTATGTTACAAAATCTTACTGCTTACATTGCTTTTACATTGTACAAATATATGAAGCTGATGTTCTATAATCAAGTAGTGGAATAACAGTGACATTTCAAATCTTAAAAAGGACAGAATGTTACAGGAGAAGAGATTGGTGTGGCTGTTAATAGGATTAAAATATATTCTCTTGTAGTGGTCTCAAGATAATATAATGCAGGTGGGGCTGAAAGAATGCAATTCCACAGCAGTTCAGTCAGTACTATGCTAAACGATTGATATTTAAACAAATATTTAGATTTAACATTGAAATATTTAAAGGCAAGGGGTTAAGATAAAGGTAATGTGTGAGTAGCAGTCTCTGTGATAGCTTATTTGAATCTGGGTCTGATCTGAAAATGTCTGTGCTGTGTCATACATCAGGACATGACCTTGGTTTTAGTGCTCTGCATGCTGTCTGGCTGTTGTTTACCCTGCTCTTATTTTTAGAAAGACATGGGTTCAGTAAGCTGTCTAAACAAAGCCTTATGTGATCAACCATCAGTACCTTCAGATTTTATGTATGGTCACTGACATGACATCTTTTTAGTCATATTTTAGATGCCCTTATCAAGGAAAGAGACTAGGGAAGAGGAATGAGTTACAGTCTCAGAGCATTTGATGCCAAAGCCCTGCTCTTTTCTAAGGCTGTTGCACTAATGTAGATTGAGGGGTAGGGGGTGTTAATAACAGTTTTGATGTTTTGTTTTGTTTTTTTAATGATATGAATCTAAAGTGTTAATGTAGTATAAAATCATCGCAAATGCAGTGAGCAGATTCTTGTTAACTTAAAAAAATTCATGTTTAAATCCTACCTTCTTTTTTCTTTTTCATTTTTAAAACTTCCTGTCTAAATGGCTTGTGTATATTTTGTGTTTGCATGAATCATATGTGTTTCTGTGAGCATGGGGGTGTGCTCTTAAGTGAATGTATACATATGCCACATGTTTTTATTGAAAGTAGCTTTGGTTTATTCTCGTTCATGTCCAGGCATGCAGACCTGAAGTGAATGTATCATGCTGAAATCACTCAGTCAGTGCTTTGGATACTGCTTTCAGGAGTACATTCCTAACCAATTGAAACATAATGTCTTTAAGATAATAGATGATGATAATGACAGTATATCCGAATCTGTACATTTATGTAACAGGTTCTGGTGCTAAATTTGATTTGTTTCAGTGAATTGCCAGAAGCACTTGACTTTGATGGGACAGTTATAGGCATATACTTAAAAAAACAACATAAAAGTGTGAAGTTTTGTTTCATGCGGTATTACTTGTGTTGTTGTATTTAAAGCAAGGAGCATCTGTAAGTAATACTGCGAGGGATAAAACCAAAGACATATGTTTCTTATTATGAGTCCTCTGAAATTCACTGGAAGAGTGTGGTCCTTTGTTGTGTGTAATCCTGTGGGTTTTTTTTTTTTTTATCTTTATTTTGGCCCCTCTCTCCTGCCCTCATACTGATTCTATGGAACGTGTTTCCATGGAATTATTCTGGATTTTTAGTGACTGACTTGTTTCACTATTTTTGATTTTTGGGGTGTGTGTGGATTTATATACCTTGCAGGCATTGGTATGAGCCTGAACAGGATGTGAAAAGGCATAAGCGTGAAAACAAATTGATAAAGTGATTGATGCAGTTCTCATTCAATGTGTTATGCACATGTAGATTCTTGATCATTCCTTGAGATACTAATGTATGTTAGAAAAAAACAAAAACAAAAGTTTGGTTGAAACTGTGATGTGTATTGTTCTCATTTTTCATTTTAGATATGTTTTGGTATTAAACAGTTTGATTTTGTATTTTGATATTAGATTTTTTGGTTTGGCACTTCATAGACTCAAGGTTAGTATTGCGTTTACTTAAAGATATACCTTATAAATGGTATTGAATGAATTTTTGTCTGATTAACATGTGATTGTATGTATACCATTTGCATACACACATGCTCTCTTGTACACACAGATACTATCATTGTGACCGTTACCTGACATGGAACATGGGAGTCCTACACTACAGCGATGAGGTGAAGATTATGAGTGAACTTATTAGTATCAGTGAGGCCGGGGGCAAAGCCCAGCTAAGAAAAGCCATCCAGGACATCCGTTACATTGGCAAGGGCACCCACACTGACTGTGCCATCTCGGTGGCAATAGGGCAGCTCATGACGGGGTGAGTCAGTCATCTACCCAATCAAAAGCATATAATCTTATAGATCCATAAAATATCTACACATGTAGCTTGCTCAGAGGTCATAGTAAACAATATCATATCATATTGTAATATTGTTGTATTATAATACAACGTTATTGTTAGGGCCAGTGAGGCCTGGTAGAGTGAGGACCCAAAAGCAGACCCAGAGGACAGAACGTTACTAAACAGATGTTTAATGAAATCCTTACTTTCTAAAAAAAATCCAAAAGACAAAATCACAATGACGGTACCGGCGGACAGAAAGAAAAGCGGTAGTCAAAAACAGGCAGAGAAAATCTGGCACAGAGAGTCAGAAAAACCAGGCAGAGGTTCCAAAAAACACTAGGCAAAAACACAATCCAAAAATCAGGCAGAGGTCAAAAAACACAATACAGAGGCACCAGAACCAAACTGAGGTAACAAAAACACAAGACAAAATCACAAATCCAGGAACGGGCTAGGTCAAGAGCAAAATGAGCAAGGCAAACCAACAAAGTAATCATGAATATGGCAAGATGATCTGGCAAGCTAGTGGGGAAACAGACAGGGCTTAAATGCAGTGGCTGATAAGGTGGCAGCAGGTGAGCAGGAACCAGGCAGGAAACAGGGTAAAACATGGACCGGAGCAACCTTGAACAGACAGACAAGACATGATGACAGGACACAAGGAAAACATGGATTAGGACCTGGAAGAGAAGGGCTGGACCATGACAGTTATCTCTACAATGACGTTTACATACATCATACACAACCACTATATGTTGAGTTTCATGTTACTCTGTCAGTGAAAGTTCTGAAGCTGTTCCTCAGAATGATCTGCTTAACTGGGTGGTCAAACCACTTCCTCCCAAAGGCACTCTGACATTGTCACACATGTACATTAAAGCTGGGATCATGCTGCCATACCTGCCAACACTGACCTTAGGTTAGGTTCATTTGTACATAACTAATTTCAATCCATTTCAGTTGGGATAAAAAGTGTTCTCTTTCTGTTATAGTTTGGTCAGACTTCGACTGTTAGAAATATTTTCTCCTTGTTGAACATTCTATGCCAAGAATGATTTGTGAGTATGAAAAAAGACCCGTGTATTCTCAGCCACATTGTTTTGCTCTCTCCTATTTAACACTCTAGATCTCCACTCCATGGCAACAAGTACATGGTTGTGGTGACAGATGGCCATTCAATTGATGGTTTTAAAGAGCCATGTGGTGGTGTAAGCTACGCTGTGTCTGAGGCTAGAGGATTGGACATAAAGATTTTTGGTGTTGCTATCTCACCTGATCATATGGTAATGTGTTAAAGTACACGTTCTCTCTTTCTTTCTTCATGCTTTTCATCTTACTCTCAAGGGATAGCAAAATGGCTGCTTTCTGCTTGCACAAAAATAGTGTAAAGCCTACTTTTGGATTCTTAGCACTTGTACAGTCAACAAAATAAGTCAGCTTTGGTATCTAAATGTACCGGGGTGTGCAGCAGGGCCACTATGTGTATTTGTATCTGTATTTGTTTGGATGATAAAACTATTTATGTTTGTGTTTGTACAGAGATAAAGCCCAGAAGTAGTGAAGTTTAAAGCAGAGGTAGCTCAAAACAAACCAAAAAAAAAGCCTATTTTTAGATGTAAATCTGATAACTTGGTAGTTATCATTTATATCATATGTGTCTTATCCCTTATGTTTGACGGCAGTAGCTGTAAAATAAGTACAGATCACCACCGCTACCCCCACCACCATCACCATCACCACACCACCTAACGTAAGGACACTGAACAAACAGACCAGTTTTAAAAAAACATGATAAATTCTCATGGGATATCGACACTAAGCACACTGACACACCAACCATCAACACCACTAGCCCCACCCCTTGCATTTTGGAACCCTAAACTAGCAGACGAGAGACTGTGTTTATAAACACGCCGGGAAACTTTTGATCTGAGCTGATAAGGGAATGCGTATAAAATGCAAAGCTGAAGAAAACGTATACAGTTAACTACAGCACTATTAGGATAAACACAAGAACAAAGATTTTTCAGCTGAATATTTAGAATATGATGAATCATTCCAGATGTTCTCAACTCTGCTCATAAACAATGCGCTTGAGGAGTGGGAAAAGGTAGTGTAGTACCATCTACCATGCGGCCTATCAGGAAGGCTTTAAAATTAAATTTAGACATTTTAGAACGTGCCAAATAAAATCTATATCAGCTGTTGTGACTCTGCTGCGATGGACTGGCGGGTGTTTACCCACCTTTCGCACAATGAATGCTGGGATAGGCCCCCCGCGATGCTAAGTAGGATAAGCGGCTTAGATAATGAATAAGTGAGAGTGAGTGTTGTGTCTCTGTGTTTATGTTGCTCTTAGAAAGTTTGGATTTTGGAGATAAACACATGATACTCTGACACCCCAGATTCCCTCCTGGTATGCTACTCTGTACAGGATATGGTCATAAATTGCAGGCGATTTTGGTCAGTGTAGTTTGATCTAATCCCAAGTATTTGCAGGGCTTTGATAGTACTAACTTCATTATGAAAGTTGATTTATTAATGAATGGTAATTTTTTATGAATGTTTGGTAAATATCACCCTACTTTGTTGTGGTACTTCAGTATACAATGCATTCAGTCCAACAACAGTGCTGAGCTGATCTGCTGCTACCCTAGCAGGCTGGCCATACACACACACACACACACACACACACACACCCACCAGAGAGGACTAAATGATTTTTTGTTTTCTGTTATTCGATAGCATTTGCTATTCATTTTGAAGGTTTCCCAGTAGGGAACTGGGCTACAGGCACACCCCTTAACAGATATAAAGTATGGATCTTATTGCAATCTTTGGGGTCTCAGATGAACACAACCTCCTTCACATTCTCAGGATAGCACACTTGATGCCATAGCAACAGATGTTACCTACAAATACAACCTGTCTGCCAACGCCGGTAACCCATCAATGGTCAAAACCATCGATACCATTATCTCTACAATAGTAAGTTGCCTTTATCCCTCATCCATTTCATTTTCAAAGACAGAAGACTCACTTGAAAGTCTGTTGTCAACTGACATGGTGCTTAATAAATTCTCTTTTCTTTTTTTTATTTTTCTCAATTTGCTTCTATGATGTAGTATGATGACTCCGAGGGTTTGGTGAGTTTTCAGATTTTGGCATGACAATGATGTTTTAGTATTATTTGATAAAATTTGAAGGGTTGGGTATGAATTCTTTTCCCATAATGTTGTCAATACCTTTCTGCGTAAATAGTTTGTTCTCCACATAGTATAGCTTTCTTAAAGTACGTCTTGTTTGAGAAGTTGTTTGGAACCCTTATGATTCCTAAATTAACCTTTAAGTCTTTAAAATTTACTAAGTTCTTTTTATTGTAACCTTTATAATATCTATCAGTTATAATATTTATGACGAATATCAACTATTACTTTCATTTGCAGTGCTGTTCATATGACTGCAAGGTAAGTTTTTTTTCTTTCTTTCTTCTTTTAACTTTAAGTCATGTAAATGGGCTATTTTAGGAGAAAGCTGAGTACTGATATTTTTATTTACCTACCAGAATGATTCATTCTTAATGCATTGTGTCTCCACAGGCTTCCCCTGGACCACCAGGATCTGCAGGAGAAGGTGGAGAAGAGGTAATGTATCCTCATTTGGCATCTGTCAAGAGCTTTTCTAATACTTTCACATCTGTTGCTCGGATAGATTTGTGCCACATCTAATGCTTTAATCTGAAGGTGTGGAATGGTGAGGACATGAAGGTTTTATGATATAATCCGTATATGCCTATAGCTAAGAATAAAGAGTCGTAGGGATTTTTTTTTAAGTCAAGCAGCTGCTTTCCTATTCATGTATTATCAGTAACCATTGAAGTAGCCGTAAAAAGGATATCCCTTTAGGTATCTACTCAGCTGAAGGGGTCATCTTAATGCTGAGATGTCTAGACTGTGGTGGCCTTGGGAACCCATACTGATGTAACTGAGGTTTTATTCTGGTAAAATGGCTAGTAAGAATGATAATAATGCACAACAACAATAATCATTTTCATCTGCTGGACTGGAGCCAGACCTTCCTCTTAGTTAACTGACACAATCTTAATGACATCTCCATATATCTGTATTTTCTTTCTGTGAGGAAAAGAATCAGTCTATAATCAAAACAGTATAACAAGTTGTAAAAAAAAAAGTGTCAACGTATCTGAAAAATTGTTCAGAATAGTTTAAAGTCTTCAGAAATCTAAATAAATAGCCAAAATGTCACAATATGCAGAGTTTCTCTAGGCCCACACACGTTCTGTATAGATTGTTTGAGGTGAGTTATGTAAACATAGGGGGCCCATGTCTCCATCGGCACTGAACTTAAAGCTCGTTAACAAAAAAGTTCACAGAACTATTCTGCGGTCACTCCGAAGGACTTGTAAGACTGGGTTTCTTTCTGTATTTTAGACATAGTCTTTGAGTCTTCGTACCTGTGTAGGTGTGACTGATGTTGTTGATTTTATGTCTCAGCTGCTTTATAAAGGGCCTTCACTTCTCTTGTATCCCTTCCTCGGTGCATTTGCAACACTACCTTAATTCTTGCCCAAAATCACCAAAGCTATGTCATTACTAAAAGTATCCAATGGCAGCTTGATGACTTGCCAAAATATCACTAAATAACAGATGTGACCACTCCAATCATTTCGACCAGTTTCACCGACGGGTCATTTAAACGAGTTTTTAAACATCATGCTGCCAGTTCAGAATTTGTGTGTGTGTGTGTGTGTGTGTGTTTATTGCTGGAACGCAGAAAAACGAATGCACAAGCACTTAAGTCTCTTTATCACATGAACCCGTTCTGTTGATGAGGTAATGCCATATGTATACATTTAAGACTGGGTATATGGCATGGGCATGGCCTTGGCTCTCCTAATGTAAAGTTCATTCTTGCGTAAGCAACCATTCTGAAAAAAAATGTGAAAGAACACTCAGACCACCAACTGAGTATGTCTTAATGAGACCCTCATGGTGGTAACACATGTTTCCACACATCAGAGAGTTTCAGAGAGGACTTCTCCGCTGTAAAGTATCACTGGATATCTGTGTCATTTTTTGACTCCATGATTAATGAGACAGATTTCACTCTGTTGAGTAATGTTCTACTAAAAGAATTAAGAAAAAGTCACAATCATTTTACCTTCTCTCTTGATGGTGAGTTATGGTGTCACAAAGGTGAAATTTAAATCTGCCTTTGAGCTGGTTTTGATAACTGCTGTTTACACATCATGTCTTCTAGTAAAGCTGAACAGACTAGAGAATGGTTATGTGCTTTGGCTGTCATAGGCACTAAACAGAAATGGCAGCCTCTGGTAACATGACTGATCTTGTTGATCATTTCTGCCAAAAGTGGCTTGAAGGCAGTAAAGAGAGATAATTCAGGCTCATTTATTGAATACAAACTGCCGGAACTGCCAATATAAGGAAAATCATTTGAATTAATGAAGTGTGCAAAGCATACTGAAAGCAGGTGTTTCCATACAAGCCATAATGCTTAAGGTCAAATATAAAAATACAAGGAAGGTTATGAGAATATTTGCCAAAGGCAGAACCCACATTCATTTCTTCACAACTGAAAAGAATGCTGCAATTTGTGTATCTCCAGTCAGCCTATCAAATCCTGCAGAATCTTGTTTTCATTAAAAGGGTCTCACTTAATTCTTGTAAAAATGGAAACAACATTTTTGATGACATTAAAGCTTTCACTGTTAAAATTTAGTTATTGCGCTGCATGTTGTACATTTTGCCAGATGTATCTTGTAAAATAACATGATGGCAGATTGTTTAAGAAAGACCCTTCAACAGGAGGTTGCTCTGCAGGTGTATAAACTGAGACAGAAAATATGTTTGTAAGTTGTTGTAAACAAGACTGCTAAGTAAATGCATAAATGTCATCAATAAGTGCAAGCTGAATTAGAGAGGTCAAATTTACATCAAATAAATAAACGTATAAAATTACTTGTTTTCTTTCTAACCCTTTTTCAAAAATGTAACAACCCAAAGGAGAATTTGTTTTTGGAGATGAAATGAGCATATTGCTCTAAATCTAAAAACATAAATGTTCCCAAAACAGTTGATTTTTATGTTTCATTCAGGGAACCCCTGGAAGGCCAGGAGTTGCTGGGAAACCAGGAAGTTTGGGAGCAAAGGTGAGCTCTTCATCATGTCGAATAACAGCACATAGCAGGAATTAGCTCTTTCCACATCAGAGCCACCTACAGTGCTGACCTATGATGTCTGGTGTTCTCTTAGGGTGTCTGGTCTGTAGCAGACTAAAAAAAAAGACTTGAAAAGACATTTACAGCCATGACTCATCATGTTCATGACCTAGGGATGTTTTCTTACTTGTATCAGTCAAGGCACATGGCCTCAGTCCAAAGTTTTATCCTCGTCACAGTTTTGCAAGATCCTTGCTAGATATTTTCCGACAGATAAAATACCCTTATGAAAATGGAAATTAAGCATGTTGTTTCCATTGCATGTTGATCTAATCTTGTTTTTATTTCAGGGTTCAACAGGTGACCAGGGGCCACCTGGACACAGAGGAGAGAAGGTCATTGTTAGCTTTGTCTACACGTAAAAAATGCCATCATGCACATCCATCCATACTGTTATGTGACCCTAATATCATAAAATGCCTCATCTACAGGGTGATCGCGGTCCTCCTGGAGACAGAGTAAGTCTTTTCAGTTTGTGGTGAAGATAATCCAAAGTGAATTATTTTTCGGATTTGGGTTACAATAAATTTCTGACCAGCTGCTCGATGCTGCATTCAATCTGTCAGCTAATCCTCCCTTGAGGTACCAGTACCAGCTTTAATATCATCTCATCAGTCTTGAACAGCTGTAATCAACACAGGTGTATCAGCGTTTGTGACCAATTATCAAATTTTCCAGCACAAGTTACAGACTTGACTGAGTGAAGCAGACAGCTTGTGTGAACACATCATGACACAATGAAAAGCATATCTCGGAATTACTGTGATGATATCTTGGTTCTGGATGATAGAATAACCGGCTAAAGAAAAGGTCTGAAATTTCTCATGACCTAACAATAATCTTTGTAATGACTGCTGAGTTCTTGTATCTGTAGATGTAGAATATGCAGATCGTGTTCTTAAATAAAGTTTATCTATTGATAAACTGAATGGAATGTCAACATTTTAAAAATATTGTTCTTTTACTGACTTGTTTTACAGGGTCCAAGAGGACAAAAGGGGCAAAAGGTTTGATGTATTCATTCATTCAATCAGTCATTCAGTCATTCATTCAGTCAGTCAGTGCTGTCAGAAAAGCAGTCTGTCGGTCAGTTATATACTTTAGCACAATTTAACCATTTGTGTCTTAAAATTCTGTGTTTTTCCTTCTTTCCTCATGTTAATTAGATTTTCTGTGTTCTTGTGTATTTCAGGGGGAGAAAGGAAAAGATGGCATCGATGGGAAAGATGGCGTTATGGTTTGTTTTTCTTTATTATTTTCATTGTGTAAAACATTATATTATTCCTGAACACATTTTTTGTGTTGACATATTTTTAATGGTCACACACACTGAGCAGTGAGCAGTGAAATGTGGCCTCTGCATTTAACCCATCCTAACACCAGTGAGCACACACACACTAGAACAGTGAGAACACAAACACACTATGATCTAGGAGCAATGGGCAGCTGCAGGTGCCCGGGGACCAACTCATGGTCTTTTTGCCAGTGCCCCAGTCAAGGTCACTGATAGAAGTGCTAATCCTAGCATACCTGTCTTTGTGGTGGGAGGGAACCGGAGCACCCGGAGGAAACCCACCCAAACACGGGGAGAACATGCAATCTCCACATGAGGTCTGGCAAGTCATTACGTGAAGGACAAACCAGCAAATATGACAATATGTTAAACTTATTCTCATTTTTTTATTTTATGAGGAGATAAAATTTGATCATAAATTAAGCACAGTATAATTATATAAGAAGAACGAACTAAATCCATTTTATGCATCTAATTTTGGTAAGATGTAACAATTCATTATGAAGAATGGACCCCTACTTTGGGCACTCCCAAGAAAACATTTAGAAAGAGTTTACCGTTAGTTGGAAATTAATTTATGTAATGAAGAACCTTTCACTTACATTACTGGTCACAATAGCCAGGCCCATAACTTTGGGTTATGTTAGATTTTTTTGCAGTTTGCCGATAGGCTGATTTAGCAGGAACACTATGTATTCTCTGACGCTTGTAAGTGAATAATAGCTAACATAAGCCCATGCAAATAATCACCAAATGTTAGTCATCATCACTTAATTTACCATGTATTTTTCCAGTTTTATCAGAGGCAGAGACACTATAGTCTTACTAAAATTGCTTTTTCTTGTTTTCACAAGGAAGAGGAAAAGTGTACAGAGAACATGGCTCAGACACTAACTGTACTTAGGACAATTACACACTCATTTTGCATGACTCTGTTGTGTTTTTTTTTTTTTTTTTGCACAGGCTTGAAAGGAGCATCAGTTTAAATTACCAGCAATGGGAAATATGTGCTTGTTTGTTTTTGTATCTGGGTTATAGAAAGTCTCCATAAACTGTTACTCTGTAACATCTGTGTACACTGACACAGAAATCTTTAAACCTGAAAGTTGTTCATTTTTGTTTTTTTTTTTACACTCTGTTGATATCTACTCCATGTGTCCCATTACTTTTACTCTTACGGCACAGGGGGACACAGGCATGGTGGGCTTGTCCGGATGTAAAGGAGATGAGGGGGTGGAGGTAAGGACTTTACACTAACTAGTAAAAACAAAATGTTAATTGCACTCATTCGTCATGTGTTACTCCTGGCCCAGTTTTTCTCCTCCTTCTCCCACAAATTAATCACTGCGTTTCTAACATTGGCCCCACCTACTGGTAAAGCACATACCAAAATCTCGCCTAAACTTGTACTGCCTTCCTGAAACAGACTACCAGCCCTTAATCTCAAAACACTGTGTTTACTTACCCCTCTTTTTAGGCTTATCCCTGCTAATTTTCTCAGTCTTTGCCTCTGCATCCCTTTCCCCTTCAGGTCCATGTTGCCCATTTTCTGGCCTTGTGCTCTGTTTTTGAGGTATAAAAAATGCTGGCTCATATGACTCTGACAAGTCTGATATTGTGAGCACATCTGCTCATTGTCCAGTTGAGCCGCACTGAATTAGAGCCAAGACTTTTTTGGCGGCCAGAGGCAAGAGATGCAGTAGATCACTTTGTTTCATAAATTGCTACATGTTCCAAGAGAGGAACACACCATGCCTGTTCTTAGTGTATTCCACTTTAGTGGAAATGTTTTCATCCTTAATTTTGATGGAAATGTGTCATTTTTGGCATCATACTAACATAAGCACGTTCATACATTCCTCTTCTTAAACAGTGCAATAACATTAGATGCGGAATCCTCCTTCAATCCATGGTTTGATGATTTTTCTGTGAGTCATGGCCTGAGAGTGAGAGTCACCCCAGAAGAAATGCTCCTCTGAATCGTGCTGTCTCTGTCTTTCTCAAGACTCCAGACACTCTTTAGGGGATTGGAGCATACTGTACATGCTTGACAATGTGTTTTGAATCTAAGCTATGTTTGGCTAAAAAAAAAAATCTTGGCTATGAGAACTGGTCTGCATAACATTTATCAGGCCCTGTAATCCTTCACACTATTTAGAAGGAGGTTAGAGAAATAGTGTATGAAATGCTGAAGCTGAATTTTTTAAAATTAAGCTGATGCAGGGACTGTTTCACATCCTGAGTGATTTTGGAACTTTAAAGTTTAAGAAGTTTAAAAAACACTCACATCACCAGACCACTGCATTTAATTAGGCTGGTCATTTGGATTCTTTCAAAAAACATTTTATTATGTCATGAAAGCTGCATCTGATCAGCTGTTGCTTGTTCCCAAACACATAATATCTCAGACAACATATTCAAGTTGGATAAGTATGTGATGGATCATATGTATTTATAGAATGAAGTAGGATATCTTGTTGCTCTGTCTGATAGGGGCAGCAAGGTTCCCCAGGACTAAGAGGTGACCCGGGATCTTATGGGACTATGGGTCCAAAGGTGGGTCCAATAGGACTTTTGTCTGCAATTCCAAAAGTTCCATGAGTGACTCACTCTGAGATTTTATCCATATGTGATTAACATATAAGGTGTTTGGTTTCAAGTTTTAAATGTAAATAGTATATGTGTGACCTGTGTACTGGTGTGGGAGGTTCTCTCTAGTTCCTCAGAATTCTGCGGATAACACAAAATATGTGTTCTAATTGTTTTGCCACTTGTGTTTGTTCAGGGAGAGGCTGGACCACCTGGAGATCTTGGTCTGGCAGGCATGTCAGGTCCAACTGGACCCAAGGTGCATATCTCTTTAAATACTGTCTGTTCTGTCACTAATACTGTAGGATACTGAGCAGTAGGATAATGTAGGATATCCGCCAAAATCTCAACCCAGCTTTGAGAATTTTACTCTCTAGTCATATCTTCAGGAGGCTTTTTTCACTGAAAATGATTTGGAACATATTATTGCCCCAAATTTTCTTTTTCTATCCTTCTTCATTCTCAGGGAGAACCTGGGCCTATGGGGCCAGTTGGAAACAAGGGAGATAGAGGTGATGATGTAAGTTACCACTGCACATGCATGATCTATTCATTTTCAAGGCATAAATTCACTTGAGATCAGCATGGGACTACTCCAATAAAAGCTCAGTAATTACCTTTACTAATTTGTTATCAAACTGAAGAATCTAATCTGACATTTGTAAGACAGGCCAGTGTTGGCTGATGTCAGATATGGGGTATTGGTCCAGGTAACTTCAGTGGAAATCGTATGAAATTGACTGGTTTCTTTCAAAATATAGTTCAGATTTACTGAGAGGCCAAGTGTTCAAGGAGAGCTGAATGTCACCTGCATTGTGAGCTATTTGTAAATACATCTTCAAGCACTCACAGATTTTGCTGCTTTAATCAAACTGGGGGAATAAACAGTTTCAGCAGACATCAAACAGACACGCTGAGGAATTTCACTAATGTCCCATCTGGATAGCAGTAGTCCCCATTAGCTGTACTACAGTTGGCCTTTAAACCTCTGTCATTATTCCGTTTTTTTCCGTTTTTGTTCAGAGACCTTTAGATCAAAATCTGAACTTTAGGCTTGTTAACTTAAATGGGCAGCTTGAAGACTTTTTTTTGTCTTACTCTCATCTGATGTTATATTCATACGGAATTAGGGGCGGGGGGGGGTTGAATCAAAGCTATATTACCACATTCCTTGATGCAAGTATGATTGGGAAAATGAGTATGTTTTACCACAAAATATTAAGGAAAAATAAAAATAAAGGAATATGAAAAGAAGTTAAAAGATAACATCTTTGCTGCTGCAACCAAGAAATTAAAATGGACACAAGACTGACACAAGACTGAAAGTTTCCTCCCAGGTTGAAATGTGATTAAAGTTATTCCTGAGAAAGATCAGTGATGCTCTCAAAGCTTCTTTTTTTCTCCAGTTATTTCTCAAGTTAAATGAAAGAAGTCTTCAACATTCCAGTATTAGTAGCTGAGGACAGTTGAGGACCTTATTACATAACAGTAACAATCAAAATAATAATCAGGTAACATAATATGTCGTTGTGGAATTAAATAACACTAAAAAAAGAAACAACATTAAATGAGCCTCAAGAGTTTTATATACAAGAGTGCAAGGCAATTCAAAAATGAAAAACATGGTTTTGAATAACATTCCTGAGGTTTTTTCATTGTCAGACCGCAGCTTTTTTTCAGCGTATGCTTTATCAATCCCACATGTACATTTTGTTGCTGTTTAATATTACTGTGGAGAACTTTGTATGCTGAGCTAAGTTTGGAAGTTTTCATAATTTCTAAAGATTGGGGACATTGTCGATATTATTTTCTTGATTTGCTGTCTTGATTTGTTGGGTGTGGTCAAACTCAAAGTTTTGAAATTTTTGACTGAGAGGTTACTCCTCAGTGGTACAAGTATGGTGTCAGGGGCGTAACAAGCCAACACCCGGCCCCAGTGCGAGTAAAGGCCACTGGCCCATCTCACTTAACCAGAACGCATGGTGACATAATGTCAACAGTGAATGGGAGAAGTATTTTGAAGCACGTAGCTTCAAAATGACCGGCAACAGCGAAATACACTGCACAGTTGACGCTACAATCATATTATTATATTATATATATTATAGTAGCCCACGCTAACAGGCCCCAAATTGTCATGGGCCCCGGTGCAACCACATTACCTGCCCACGGCTAGTTACGCCCCTGTACAATCTAGAACGTCAAGATCGTTTTTTGGTGGTTCTTTTGTGTCTAAATAGTTAAATATATTACAAAAGACTGTTGGAAAAAGAAGGCTTAAACCCAAACTTTCTTTTACAGGGCGATATTGGAGCTCCTGGAGCTCCTGGTGCTCAGGTATGGTATTTTGCATCTGTAATCTGCAAGAAAAATGTGAAAAATCAACATTGTTGTCCGAGCATTTGCATGAACCATTACAATCGCAGTTTAGTAATGTCATAAATGGAATGCCTAATAATAAAATATTTAAGTTAATATTAAGTAAATTATTGGGGAAATGATTATGTAATTGGGTTAATTTGGCAGCCCTTAATTTGTGAATCTGTGATAACAGTTGAAAATCATTTTTGAATATGATCCGGGATATTGTAGCGGCTGTTTCCTCTGAATAGTGAACTATTAAATGTGATTTTTTTTTTTAATTAAAATGAGTATTGTGTGATTGGTCAGGGTGCAAGAGGAGAGAGAGGGCTGAGAGGGTCACCCGGCTCCAGAGGCGACCAGGGAGAGAAGGTACAAGATCATTGGATGTCTCATTGTTGGTGACAATGCAGTCACATAGCATGAAACAAGCGCGGTGATGCCTTTAAATCAGGTATCAGTTACCTGATACCTGATCCAAATGTTTCAAGATGCCTACATCTTAAATGCTGATCCAAATGTTTCCAGATACCTACATCCTCAGGGATTTCCTTGTTCCCATGTGTCGTAAACTTCCTTACCAACTACATCTGCCTACACCAGCCTCTCTGAGCATTGACTGTGTCAGACAAATGAATAGCTTGTTGATGTATGTTGATGTGTGTTGATTTCTTTGTTGATTTGTACTGCTACAGCAGGACCGCCCAGATTTTTTTACTTCTTGAGCCAAAATGGAAGTTTAATGGAAAGCCGTAGGCCAAACAAAATAAAAATGGACCATAAATAATGAAATGATAATACTCAGTGCAAGGGGAAAGTCTGGTTAGAGAGTAATTTCTTAATAATTTCACATCCCTCTCTGTATAGCCTGACCTCGTTTCACGGATTATTTTTTTAAACAAAAAATAAATCTGCGTTGGTAGCAAACAAGTTTAAACGTATTTTTGATGTTTTGCATTACATTCTGTCTTTTTCAGTCAAATGTATTTTGCCCATAGCTGCCTGATCTTAATTTAAGATCATAATAGTATTACATCCTCTCCCTTTACTGTCTAGCCTTGGTAGTTACATGCTTCGTAGTCCTCATACTGGATATAAATAAAGCACCTTGGATTCAATGAGAGAATAATAACTTCATATGCTGCTCTTTCATTTTTAGCCAGTAATAGCACTGATGTCATAATTAGCAAAGAGCACAATGGGCCAAATGAGTTGTCTGTATAAGCTAACTGCAGTCCACAGATCATAGTCTATTTAGGGTCGCCTTGCACTAGAAAGAAGATGCTAATTAAGGTCTTGCTCTATTTCTTCCTGCTCCCTTTTGTAGGGGGATCCAGGGCCTGCTGGAGCTCAGGGTTATGAGGGGCCACAAGGAGAAATGGGTACAGGGGTAAGCTGCCACACTCTAACCTACTTGTTTGCAGAGCAGCAGTTTACAGTGTTATGAGTTGGGTTTGGACTACTTGATGAAGTCCTGCTATTAGTTTTCAGGTCTGTCTACCTTCACTTCATTCTGTTTATCCCTCTGAACTGGAAAATTAGGAGCTGGACTTATTTTGATTCTAATGTTCATTGCATTCCTTGGAACTATTTTCAATTTGTTTTCCCATTCCAAGTGTTTGATTTGACTTTCATTTTATGGCCATGTATTGAAAAACAGAAATATGTGTAAAATAATTGATTGTTTTGTGTCTCTGGACCGGTAACAAAAATGCAAATAAATGGTCTGATGTTCATTTAGTATTTGTGAATGAGAAAATGGAAAATTGCCAGAAAAACAACTAATTCTCTATTTTTTTCTTACGAAATATTTTTTCATTCAAATTCCACAAGATGTTTTTGCCTCCTGGTTGTAAAATGACATATGTATGTATGTATGTGTGTTTGTATACATGTATATATATGTGTGTGTGTGTGTGTGTGTGTGTGTGTGTGTGTGTGTGTGTGTGTGTGTGTGTGTGTAAAATATGTAATGTAGAGAGAAAGAGTTCAAGTCAGACTTGGATCCCTATACCGATTAACACATTGTTGGCAGTTAAAGCAGTTACTTTTTGCAAGAAGCTTAACTTTTTCTCTTATGATTTTTAAATTAGGGAATAAAGTAATCTAAAGAAAAAATATACTGGAACAGTCATGGGAGCATTCTTTGTCGCTTTCCAGGGTCTTAATGGGGTGTCTGGTCTGAAGGGTTATAAG